>NC_056739.1:400284293-400334202 GCF_019279795.1 Protopterus annectens | reverse complement strand
CCTCCAGTGCATCATAGCCGCATTTTAAAGAATGGTTACTAACTTGCTGAATGTTATGTACCATTTCCTGAACATATTTCTTATCTAAAGGTTCATCAGAGGACAGTTTTTTAGTTAACTGATCTAGCATAAACTCCTGATATTGGATCATATGAAATTGACAGTTCAAGGCCCTAGCTGACAGAGTAGCAGAGGTGTAAACTTTTTTACCCCATCTCTCTAAGGACCTGGATTCCCTTTCAGAGGGGAGGGGATTTTTAGCAGAGGTAGATGCTACTGCCTTAGGCCCCTGGGAGATAGTCTCGGGATCTGCAAAAGGAGCCTTGTATAAATGGTGGTGTGGGTCCGGGACCCTGTAGAACCTATCGGGCTTAGCAGGGGCCGGAGGTAATGTATCAGGAGCAGTACAAGCTTCATTAAATGCATCATCTACAACAGAAAGAACTGGAGGTATAGCTAAAGGCCTATGTTGTGGTAAATGCAAAAAGGTTCTAAGCCTTTTCCTGGAGTCTGAGAAATCTTGGCCCTGCCACTGAAATTGTTCCCTCATAGCATGCAAGGTTTCCCCAAAGGAAAATTCCTCAGGTGGAGAGGCAGAAGGGATGGACTCTTCAGCATCAGAGTCTTCGTAAGGGGAATAAGGAGCCTCTGGAGGGTCTGTATTGTCTGAATCATCAGAAGAATCATCCGTGGACACTGGCTCAGGGGCTCTGCTCTAGGTCTCTTCTCTGGAGGTGGATGAGAGGCCCTGTCTGGATGAGGTTGGGATCCCCTGATTAAAGAAATGAGATCCTCTGCCAGAGAAAGCATTTGGGAACTGGAGCTGGGCCTGTGAGAGGGTCTTAACAGGCACAGTCTTAGTAGCTTTAGCTGCTTTAGCCCTGGCAAAAGCCTTAATGGACATGGCTGCAGGAGGCCTAGCAGCTCCACGTGCAGGGGTTGAAATATCCAAGGGAATAGTGTCAGATAATTCCTGAGAAACCACAACTGCAGGTTGGATTTCAGAGGCCGATTCTACCAGGTTAGAAGAGGCCTCGGTAGAAGGCATGTTTTCGGCTGAAGAAAGAACCGCTTGCTCGGTTTCGGCCGAAACAGAGACACTCGTGGTTTGCTTAACCGCGGTTTCAGCCGAAACCGCGGACCGAGAGTGTCGGTCCTTTTCCTTGCGTTTTTTGGATATTTGTGTAGTCGGAGGATCCGACGGCATAATATAAGCAAAATCAGAGCCGAAAAACTGCTCAGCAAATTCCGACTGACGTCTAAGCGTCCGTCGGTTAAAAGAAGCACAGGCCAGACAAGCTGCTACGTCGTGGTCTGGGCCTAAACAAGGTAAGCAGCAAGAGTGGAAATCTTTATGAGGTATTTGTTTCCCACAAGTTAAACAGTTATTCACTTTTTCTGACATCGGCTGAGGCAAGAAAGAGTCCCCAACGGGGTACTTAGCTTTTTAGAAGTCTTCGAAGTAGTATTCGGTAGTAGTAATCTCTGGTTCTGACCGTCCGGCACTTGCGAACAGCTTCTGCTTCGGGCGCCACGCGACAAGAAAGACTGAGGAAAATGGCGTCGGCTGATGCCTTTATACCCGAAGAACTGCAGCTATGACGTCGGGTGAAGTGCGACACCAGCCGAAGCCAGACCCAGACTTTGGAATCCGGCCGACCGAAGGGCTGCCTGACGACAGGACAACCCATTTGTAAGGACTGCAGATGCATCCTTGAAGGACATCCCCTGCGTCACTTCTTTGGTTTCCTGACTGCCATTGTAGTCCCCTGTAAGAACCTCTGTATTGGCCTCTTCCTCGGCCACGTCTATTTTTACCCCTTTGAAACTTTTCTGGATTAGGAAAGGACCAGTTTTTTGAAGGCCAATTCCTACTAAATCTGGGGGGTTGAACCTGGAGGAAATCTTTCACCGTCTGAACTGATTTTGCTTTTTCCTCGATGGTCTTTAACACGTCCTTAGCAGTAGCACCAAAAAGCTTGTTCTTTTCCAAAGGTGCATCCAGAAGTTTTGCCTTTACATGATCTGGTAGAGGTTGATCTTTTAACCATGCATGTCTACGAATGACTGCCC
The DNA here is from genome assembly GCF_019279795.1 of Protopterus annectens. Classification (NCBI taxonomy): domain Eukaryota; kingdom Metazoa; phylum Chordata; order Ceratodontiformes; family Protopteridae; genus Protopterus; species Protopterus annectens. The sequence continues at coordinate 400,332,129 of NC_056739.1, read as the reverse complement.
CTGTCATAGCTGCCCTACATGAAGCTTCCAGTGCATCATATCTACACTGCAGGAAGTGATTGCTTACTTGCTGAGTATTATGTACTGCTTCCTGCAAAGCCTTCCTGTCTAAAGGATCAGGAGTGGCCAATGTTTTTTGTAAATCTTCTAACAGGAAATCCTGATATTGTAACATATGAAAAAGGCAATTCAAGGCTCTCATGGATAAGGTAGTGGATGTGTAAACCTTTTTGCCCCATCTCTCTAATGACCTAGCTTCCCTGTTGGAGGGCAATGGATTTTTAGAGGTAGAAGCTGAAACTCCTTTAGGCCCCTGAGAAATAGTTTCCAAATCAGCAGTATGGGCCCTGAATAAATGTGAATGAGTTTCTGGGACCCTGTAATACCTGTCTGGCTTGGCTGGAGCAGGAGGAAGAGAGTCAGGGGTAACACTCGAGTCAGAATATAAATCATCCAAAACATCAAGAACAGGAGGAATAGCTAAGGGCCTGTGCTGGGGCTTCTTAAGGAAAGTCCGAAGGCGTTTTCTGGAATCAGAATATTCCTGGCCTTGCCACTTGAAATGTTCCCTCATGGTATGCAGTACTTCCCCAAAAGAAATATCCTCAGGCGGGGAGGCCGAGGGGATGGAATCCTCTGCATCCGAGTCCTCATAGGTCTGGAAGAGCTCTTCCTGGCTATCAGAGTGGACAGAGCCCTCAGAGTCTTCATCTGATGGAATAAGGTCAGAGGGTTCAACCCGGGGCCTTTTATCAGAAGGAGGTTGGGATCCTCTCTCAGGATAGGCCTGTGACCCTCTAATCATGGAAATTAAATCAGCAGCCATAGACATAATTTGTGTCTCTGGAGTAGGCTGAGGAAAGGTTTTAGTAGTAAGATGCTTTGATTTGCTGGCTGCCTTAGCCCTGGTGTAGGCCTTAATAGACATGGCCATAAGAGGCCTGGCAGCTCCACATGCAGGAGTGACCTTGTCTACAGCAATGGTCTCGGGCATTTCCTCGGTTTCGGTATCCGAAGGAAAATCAATAACTGGCGGAGTGATATCTGGAATCGGAGTCGTCGGTAATGCGGTGACTTCGGTTCGGAGCGGTGAAGAGACAGTCTCAGAGGGAACCGGAGCACCCGCGGTAGGTTTTGGCGTGGAGTCAGTGGTAGACGCGGGCCGAGGGTGTCGGTCCCGGTATTTTCGTTTCTTGGGAGTTTGTGATGTCAGAAGATCCAACGGCATTGTGTAAGCGAATTTATCACCGAAAAAAATCTTCTGCGAACTCCGCCCGGCGCCTGAGACTGCGCTTGTTGAAGCGAGCACAGGCTACACAGGCAGAGACGTCGTGGTCTGGGCCAAGGCAAGGAAGACAGTAAAAGTGGAAATCCTTATGAGATATTTGTTTACCACAAGAAAGACAATTCTTAACTTTTTCAGTAATTTCTGACATCGGCTGAGGCAAGAAAAGGTCCCCAACGGGGTACTTAGCTTTTTTGATGACTTCGGAATCGAAGAATACAGGAGCTGACCGACCGGCACTTGCGAACCGCTTCTGCTTCGGGCACCGCGCGGCAAGAAAGACTGAAGAAGATGGTGTCAGCTGATGCTTATGTACTCCAGCCGCTCTGACGTCTGAGAGAAATCAGCCGACGTCGGACCCAGACTTTGGAATCCGGCCGACCGAGGGCTGCTGAGGCAGGACAACCCACATGTTATGACTGCATTTGCATTCTTGAAGGACATCTGTACTATGTTCTTCGTGTTTCACTGTTGCAGTCATTACATATGGGTAGAATCCCAAAGCTATGGTTGGGAGGCTGGAGCTAAACAGCATTAGGTGCGGCTAGAAGGCCCTGCAGCACTGCAATGGTAAAGCCTACCCTGGATTTAGAGTAGAGAGGCAAATGATAATGCTTTGTAAAGGTGTGAACAGAACTCCAAGTAGCAGCCTCTAGAATGTCTTTGGTTGGTGGTACTCTGAGAAAGGCTGCTGAAGTAGCTGCAGCTCTGGTGGATTGAGACCTAATGCCCTTGGGCACAGGTTTATCATGGTGTAAGTAGCAGAAACAGATGCAGTGGCTTATCCACTTTGAAATTGTCTGCTTTGAGATAGCATTTCCTTCTGATCCTGCAGCATATGACAGTAGTAATTGCTCAGTTTTTCTTAGAGCTTTAGTCCTGCTCAATTAGAACCTTAGCTGTGTACGTCCAAGGAATGCAGAATTCTCTCTCCTTTGTCCTGCGGATTTGGATAAAAAGTTGGCAGATGAATTGTTTGGTTAAGAGCCACACTGGAAACCAACTTGGGCATAAATGTAGGATTTGTTATCAGAGTCACCCTGTCTGGGTAAAATATGATAAAAGGCTCTACAGCCATGGGGGCCTGTAGCTCTGAAACTCTTCTTGCTGAAGTAATTGCTAGTAGCAGAGCTGTCTTCCTTGATAAGAACGTTATATCAGCGGTAGCGGCTGGTTCAAATGGAGGCAGAGTGAGCTTTTCCAACACATAATTGAGGTCCCATGCAGATAATGATGATCTTCTAGGAGGCCTTAAATTTTTGGCTCCTCTAAGATACTGCTTTAGTAAAGCATGAGAAAAGATTGGTGGCTCTGTATTGTAATGAGCCGAAATGGCAGAGGCATGGATTTTGATTGATGAGAAAGATAGGCCTTTGTCAAGCATCTCAGTTAAGTATTGTAATATCTGAGGAATATGTGGTTCTGCTGTATCAGTTCCTTGTGCTTGATTCCAAGCACAGAATCTCTTCCATTTGTCAGCATAAGATTTTCTAGTACTAGGCCTTCTGGCTTCCAAAATGACATCCCTCACAACTTTACTGAGAGGTGTCGTTCGTATGATTATATGATTAGTAGCCATGCTGTAGGTTCAGAGTCAGTAGTTGATTGTGCAGGATCCGATTGTTTTGCTGGGACAGTAGTTGTGGTCTTTGAGGCAAGGTTCAAGCTGGGTATTGAGACAAGTTCCTTCGGAATGGGTACCATTATTGGCGGGGCCAGTCCGGGGCAATTAATATCATCTTTGGCTTCTCTTGTCTGACTTTTAGGAGGACGTTGGGTAGAAGAGGCAGAGGAGGAAAGGCGTAAACTGACAGGTTTTTCCAACTGAAGGATAGGCCGTCCACATTCCATGCATGTCTGTGATAAGTCCTTGTGCAGAATCTTTTCAATTGATAATTTTGAGGAGAGGCAAATAGATCTATGTCTGGGCTCCCCCCATTTCTCCGTTATCATGCTGAATACTTGTGGGCTTAGTTTCCACTTGAGGATCCATAAGATTTCTGCTTAAATCGTCTGCCAGAGTGTTTTGTTTTCCTGGCAGGAATTGAGCTTGAAGATGTATTTGGCAGGTCAAAGCTGTGCCCCACAGTGCCATGGCTAAGACATGGCTAATCTGCAAAGGGGGTATGAGTGTGTGCCACCTTGCTTGTTTATATACCACATGACTGTGGTATTGTCCATCTTTATCAGTAGTTGTCCTGGATGAAGTAAGTCCTTGAAGGCTGTTGGGGCATTTTGAACAGCTAGCATCTCTTTCTGGTTGATATGTAGATGCATTTGTTTTGGTGCCCATATGCCCTGAATGCATCTTCCTGCCATGTGGGCCCCCAGGCATAATCTAATGCGTCTGCTGTTAAGGTTTGGCTGGCAGGAGGTAGAGTGAAGGGCCGTCCCATGTTTTGGTGACAGGCCTTTGCCAACCATAGAAACTCCTGTTGCAGGCAAGGAATGAGAGGAATCATTGTTTCCAGACTGTGTGAACGTTGACTCCATAAACTTTTTAGGTACCATTGAAGTTTCCTCATATGCAGTCTTGCATATGGAATTAGTAGGATGCAGGATGCCATGAAGCCCAGAGCCTGCAGAATTCGTCTTGCAGAAGACTGGATTTTTGTTGCCATCAGTTTGAAGTAAGTAGTCAGTTGCCTTTGTTTGTCTGGCGTGAGGTAAGCCATCTGGGCAGGTGTATTCAAGCTTGCACCCAGGAATGTTATCTTTTGAGAGGGTACCAGTTGTGATTTCTTTTCATTTATTGTGTACCCTAGGCATGTTAGAAGCCTTTTCACAAATGCCAGGTGTCGAAGAAGAGTGTCCTTGTTCTCTGCTTGAATGAAACAGATGTACAAGTAAGGACATATTTGTATACTTTGTCTGCAAAATGCAATTACTGGTGCCAGGCACTTTGTAAAGACCCTGGGCGCAGTAGATAAGCCAAAGGGCAGCGCAGAGAATTGGTAATGCATTAAGCCAGCCTTGAATCTGAGGTATCTTCTGCACGACTGTCTTATTGGGACATGCAGGTAGGTCTATTTTAGGTCTAAATTCACCAGCCAAGCATTCTTGCCCAGCATGGGAAGAAGCTGCTGCAAAGTCAGCATTTTGAATTTTGGAATGTCCAGGTATGTGTTCAAAATCGATAAATCCAGTACTGGCCGCCAAGCCTGGTCTTTTCTGGGTACCAAGAACAGTCTTGAGTAAAAACCTTGTCCTTTTTCCTGTTCTGGTACTGTCTGAATGGCCCCCATATCCATGAGGGACGTTAACCTGTTTCTGTGCCTCTGCCCATTGATTTTTTGACAGATCTGGCCAACCATTTGCCATTGGCAGAGTGTGGAAATGGAATCTGTATCCCTGTGAAACTATGTTTAGTACCCACTTGTCCTGGGTTATTAACTGCCACTTTTGAGCAAAAAGTGCTAATTTTCCCCCCTATGGGTGCTGCCAAAAGGTAAGTGCTTGGTGTAGGCAGAGGGAAGTCATTGGGATTGCTTTCTGTAGGTTTTCGCCTCATCTCCTCCAGATTTGGAGGTGGATGCGCCCCATTGCTTTGACCTGTATGAGTCTTGCGCCTGGTATCTGGAACCCTTTGGGCATCTGGATTTACCCCTTTGAGCTCTGACACAAGAAATGACCAATTTTTTGAAGGCCAGTGTCTACTGAATCTTGGTGGCTGCACTTGTAAGAAGTCAGTTTGCATAGACTTAGCTTTGTCTTCCATTTTCTTTAAAACCTCTTCTGCCTTAATACCAAACAGAGAATCAAGCTTTAAAGGTGCATCTAGCAATCTAGCTTTAACATGATCAGGCAAATTTTGTTCCTTTAACCAGGCATGCCTCCTAATCACAGATCCAGTAACTGCGGCCCTGCAGGAGGCCTCTAAAGAATCAAAACCACATTGCAAAGTATGCTTTCCAACTTGTTCAGCTGCATGCAATAATTCCTGCAATTCTTTATTTTCTGCAAATTCTGAAGTCAACATCATTTTCTATTTCAGCAATCCCATAACATGTTGTTGGTACTTAAGTTTATGAAATTGACAGTTTAAGGCCCTGATTGCCAAGGCTGCAGATGTATAAACCTTTTTTCCCATCTGTCCAGTGCCCTTGAATCTCTGTCAGAGGGGGTAGGATTTTTTTTGCTGTTGAGGCCTTAACTCCCTTTGGACCCTGTGAAGTAGTTTCAGGATCAGCAGCAGGGTTTCTAAATAAAAATTTATGCGAGTCAGGGACCTTGTAATATCTGTCAGGCTTACTGGGAGCAGGAGGTAAGGAGTCAGGGGTCAAGCTGGACTCCAAAAACACATCATCCACAATGTCTAAAACAGGGGGAATGGCCAAAGGCTTGTGCTGAGGGAGGAGGAGGAAATCCCCGAGCTTCTTTTTTGATTCTGAGAAGTCTTGACTCTCCCAGTGAAAATGCTCGCTCAAAGTATGCAAGGTTTCTCCAAATGAATAATCCTCAGGAGGAGATGCAGATGGAATAGACTCATGAGCATCAGAATCCCATAGGGAGGTAAAGATAATTCCTCATCAGAAGGGGAATCCGGAGGGGGGATGGGTACCCATGATAAAGGTAATAAGGTCTTCAGCCATTTTGATAATCTGTTTTTTAGGCATAGAGGCCTGTGCACGGGGCTCATGAGTCATTTTTTTTTTAGTTTTAGAAGTTGCTTTTGTCTTTGATTTTGCAGCGGTCGTCGGTTTGATATACAAATGTTGAGGTCTGAATACACCCTCAGAAGCCGGTGCCTGTTCAGTGGCTCTGGACCCATCCAAGGGAGATAACATCCTTCGGTCCAATACCTTGAGTATCTTGCGGCATGCCGGACTCCACATGGGTGTCGGTAGAGGCCTGCGACTCGAAGGTAGCGGGTATCAGGGGCTGCGAAAGCACCTCACTGAGTACCGGCGAACCGGTGACTGGGTTAGGAGAAGCTTAGTCGTCGGTTTTGGATCTCAACTGCCTTTCTCTGTCCTTTTTTTTGCGTTTTTTATGTACTCCGGTAGTCTGATTGCTATCAGACGACATTTCTGGGTAGTTAAATCTGTTTCCAAAATACTTTGATGCAAAAATATACAGATGCTTAATAGTGAGTTGGTTAAATCTAGCATAAAACAGACAGCCAGGAATGTTGTGATCAGGGCCTAGGCAAGGAATATAGTATAAATGGAAATCCTTATGAGGTATTTGCTTCCCACAACTAATACAATTATTAACTTTTTCTGACATCGGTAAAAAGCAAGAAAAAAGTTTCCCCAACAGGGTACTTGGCTTTAGTGAAGACTTCAGTTCTGAAACTCAAACTCGAATATTTCAGTAATCGGCTGACCGGCACTTGCGAAATACTTCTGCTTCTGTCACCGCGCAGCAAGAAAGACTGAAGAAAATGGCGTCTGCTGCACGTTTTATATCCCTGACGACCTGATGTCATGGAAGAGAAGACAGCAACCAACGCAGGACTCAAGACTTTGGAATCCAGGCCAACTGAGGGCAACTTGCCAGCGGATTACCAAAATGTAATGACTGCAACAGTGAAACACGAAGAACATACAAAGGTTGGGGGCTTGGAGGCAGAAGTTGTGAGGAGAAATGAAAACTCGACAATACAGATGGAACGTTATCTGATATAATCAATTTTTCATTTTGTTCATATGGGACAGATTCCCCAGTTACCTTCACTCTGGATGGACTTGAGGAAGACTACTCCGCAGAACCATCGAACCAAAGGACGACTTCCCCTGGAGACCAAATCCAACTTGTAATGAGTGCTAAAGGTACGGTGATTTGCCCAATTGGCTGTTGCACAAATTTCATCCATAGAGGCATCACCCTGCAAAACTGCTAAAGTAGCCATGGCCCTGACTGAATGAGTTCAGACAGGTCTGGGAAGGGCTATATCTTGTTTTGTGTAGGCAAAAGTAATGCAATCAGATAGCCATTTCACTAAAGTAACTCTGGACACTGGCAGGCCCTTCCTAGGGCTAGAAAAGGAAATGAGCAATTGATCCGCCTTCCTAAACTCTTTTGTTCTGTGCAGATAAAAATGCAATTAGTAGATATTCACCTTTACTTGAGAAGTTAGGTAAGAACATGGGCAAGTTAATGGTTTGATTAATATTAGTTTCAGAAACAACTTTAGGTAAAAAGAAAGGGTTGGTGAGCAAGGAAACCCTGTGTCTCTATGAAAAATAAGGTATGGAGGTTGGGAAGATTAGGCCTGAATTTCTGACATTCTAGCCAAAGTAATGACTACCAGGAAAATGTCTTCAAAGACAAAAATCTTATATCACATGTCGCTGCAGGTTCAAATGAATGTTGCATTATAAAACGTTGCACCAAGTTAAGATCCCAAGGAGGAAAGTTGTGGGGAAGCCTCAATAAGGTCCCTTTCAAGAAAGCTTTGAAAAGCTTGTTGGAAATCAGTGACAAGTTATCTTTCCCAAAGTGAAAAACAGAGATAGCCTCTAACTGCAGTTTAACAGCAGAGGCCACCATTCCATTGTCAGAGAGGCCAAAGAAAAATTCTGGAATGGAGTGAATAAGAACTGTGATAGGATCTACATCATGTTGCTGAGCCCAGGTTGGAACCCGCTTCTATACAGCTTTTGAGTGGATTGTTTATGAGATGATATTAAAATACGATGAACTGGGGAGGAGAGCATAGGTTATCTGGCCATAAATGGAAAGAGAAACCACGGCATCAGCTTGTGGTTGGACAGACTGGGATAAACCATTCCTATCAGGTGCGACAGAAGGTCTGGAGTGGGTTCCAGAATCCAGGGTCTGTCCCGTAAATGAGGCCAAAGGAATGGAAACCAGACCTGTTGAGGCCAGAATGGGGTGATAAGGATTGTGACGCACTCTAACCAGTTTGCTTTCTGGAGAAATTTGGGAATCAAGGGGGTAGGGGAAAAGTGTAAAGGAGACCGGGAGGCCAATCATGTGAGACAACATCCCTTGGGGCCTCCCTGTTCTGGGGGGGGGGGGGGGGGATTAGGGCAAAGTAGCTGCTGCATCTTTTTTTTTTTTTTTTTTTTTTTGAGTGGATGCGAAGAGGTTGCAGCAGGGTTGGCCCCATCTGGAGAACATTTATTCCGCCACCTTCTGGTTGCAGGACCACTTGTGAGGCATTAGAATGGATCTGCTCAACTTGTCCACAATCACATTGGACTTTCCTGGAATGTGCACTGTACAAGAAAGCAGTTGGATGAGATCGTCCACTACCACATTGAGTGCTTCTCGACACAGGGGATATGATCTGGTTCCTCCCTGTTTATGTACCAGACTACAGACATGTTGTCTGACAATCTCCACTGTTCCCAGAGGAAGAACAGACTGAAAGCCTTGCAACGCTAGGAGCACAGCCCTCATCTCCAGGACATGTGTGTGTAAATTGGCCTCGTTGAGAGACCAGGTGCCTTAAACTGTCTTTCCCAGACAATGTTCCCTCACTCTATCTGGGAAGTGTCTGTGGTCACCATGGCCTGAGGTTGCCAGGGAACAAAGAGTGGGCCCAACGTTCCCTGATGTGAATAAATCCACCAAGACAAGGCTGTTCTGCAGGTGACCATAATTAGTATCTGGTAAGACATTAGCTGGTGAATTACTGATCATTGGGAGGCCAGAAGCCATTGTAATATTCTAATGTGAAATCTCGCCAGTGGGACCAAGACTATAGCAGCCTCCATTGAGCCTAGAACATCTATAACATGACGAATGGCTATCTTTTTGTTCTAGAGTAGCTTGTGTGTTTGGTGCCTGATCATTAGTACTCTGGATTGTGGAAGTTTTGCAATCATCTGATTTGTGCCAAACATTGCTTTGATAAACTCTAGTGTTTTGAGTGGGATCCAAGTGTGACTTTTAATAATTTATGGCTGTACATATTTTGGTAACAGTCTCTTGCCCAAATAAGTAGATGCCTGGTTGTGGCAGAAATTAGCCAGTCGTCCAAACACGGAAACAACCGGACCAGTCATCCTATACCAAGAAAAGAAGTATAGATTGCATTGTGACCATTCAGTTTTGTTTAGTCTGCTGAAATCCAGAATTGGTCTCCAGTCCCTGGTTTTCTTTGGAACTAAAACAACCTTGAGTAAGTTCCAAATCCTGTTTGGTCTAGGGGGACCTCTTTGAGGACTTTTGTCCAGCAGTTTCTGAATCTGAACTGCCCGATCCCTTAGACTGGGTGGGACATCCAGGATGCTTCTGTTGGGGGGAGGGGATTAGATAACCTCTAGATATTATCTTCTGCACCCATAAATCAGTGGTTACTTTTAGCCAGGATCTCCTGTGCAGGGATAGTCGAACCTTGATTGCCTCCAGGGGAAGCAATCGGGCCTCCTTTCAGGAGCACAGGAATGTTTTCTCCAAAGAAGGGCTCTCTGGATCCTTGGTTCAGTGGGCCACCTTTGCCGTGAGGGCAGGGTCTTCCAGAATTGTTCCCCCCTCCACTCTTGGGAGAACTCTCTATACAGGTCTTAAAACCCTTATGACTTCTTGAACCACATTTTAACCCCTCCTCTCTGATCTTTAGGATAAGGTCTCTGATGGGCAGAAAAAACATACGCCCATGGCAGACAGGATCTTACCCTCCTTCTCAAACCTGGATAATGGATCTTTGATTTTGGGACTGAAAAGGGATGTTACATCAAATGTAGCATTGATGAATGAAGACTTAAAAGGCTCCACAAAGTCACACAGGCGCATCCAGGCATGCCTCCTCATCGAAATACTGGAACCAGTTGGGAAGTAACCTTCTCGGACTCACTCAGCTAAGGCTCCCTCAAGGGTATCTGAAAGCTCCTTTGACAGATCCCACTGCAATCTGGTGAAATGGGAAAGGTAGTTCAGTAACCGTAAGGCAAAGATCGCTGAAGAAAAGACTCGCTTCCTGCATCTATCCATCTCCCTGGAATCCTTACTCAGAGGATGAATAGTAGACCTTTCTTCAGATCGTTTCTTTTTAGTAGCTGCCGCTACCCACCATGGCATCTACTGCAACCTCTTTTCTTTGTCTGCTAGTGTGGTAATAATCTTGTTTGGTCTCCGGGGAATTGGCTCAATGAAATCTGGGCTCTCCCACACCCGCCGAGAGATCAATTCAATGAGCTCATCGGTAGGCGGAGTGACCCAGCAGGTACACAATCAGGATCCGAAGGCCACCAGGTACACAGACTCCTCAGGTGAAGAATTACTGGACTGCCCCCCACCTCCCTGTTGAAAGATCTCCAAGATGTCCCCCAAAGGAAACCTCCACAGGAGGTGACCATAGGGATTCTTCTCTTCATTGAGGTCAGTGTCTTCTGTGGCTGAATCCTCAGTGGAGTCCTAATGCTTCCTCTTACAGGTTTCACTTCAGAGGGACCTCCTTAGTGGGATACTCTGGGAAGGTATCAGAAGAGGCAGGGTTACCCCAGACAGGCATCTTGGGACAGAGTCCTGCTGTCCCTGTGGAATGTCCTGGTCAGAAAAAAATGCACAGTGGGTGTAGATGGTGTTGAGGATCTGAGGGGTGAGGGGACTTCCTAGTTGCAGAGGCAGCTACAGCACTCTCCAGAGCCCCAAAAGCTGACTGCTCCTGTGTGGAAAAGGAGTCCATTTTCCAATAAGCCATGCTTGCAGGAAGGAGTCCTCTCCAGCTCCAAAGGCAGCTCACTCGGGGTTGCAGCTGGTGCCAAATTCACCTGTGAGGAAGCCCCAAGGTGCACAGACTGCTGAGAAGGTCTGGGAGTCCAAGAGCTCTCTGGCTCCAAGAAGGCCAAAGAGCTCAGAGCAAGAATTCAATCCAAGGAAAGGGAAATCATCAGATCTGAATCAGAAGTTGCTAGGTGTATCAGATCTGAGAACTCCAAGATTTGTCCTGAAGTCAGAGGAGGAACTAAAGGACGAGTGGATGGCTTGAGCATTTGAGTCAAAGCTGAGGGAGACTTAGTAATGCCCTGCGCCCACAAAATTTTTTGGACCATCCGCTCCATATCCTCTTCCATAAAGCTTCTGGTAGAACAGGAAGAGGATGCTGATGGAGACCTTGGTCTGCTTAAAATGGAAACTGTGCCTTTGAAAGCACAGGATATACAGAAGTGAGTACAGAGTCCTTGCCAGAGACACGACAGGCTTGAAGGGACTGAAAAGTGGATCTGACTGCAATGGCTCCAACCTATCAATATCCGAGAAGCTCGAAGCCAGATCCAAGAAGGGAATACTTACCGCCAAAGAGCGCAATCGAATCAAGGAGTCCGAAGGCTTGAAAGACTTAGATCTCGGCTCCAATGGATCTGATGGAGCCAAGGAAGGTTTCTTCTTCCCTCTATCAGAACCTTTAGAGATAGAAAAAGCAGGGCTAGAAAGAGCCAACCTAGATTTAGCCACAAATTTTGGGGCACTACCAGAAATGGCCGCACCAAAGGACAATGGTAAAAAAAAGTCAGACAGAGACAGAGACCAGAAAACAAACTCTAAATGGTAAAAAATAAGAAGCAAAACTTTATATAGATATATATGAACAATTCAAGGAAAGTTACTCCCAATAGTAACAAAGATACCACTAAGGGTATACTGGAGGGAACGGTAGATCAAGTAAGTAATTAAAGATATTTACTGAGCTAAGGATGATTAGAAAAGAAAGATGGGGTGAGAAAGGAACTAAACTTACAAGTCAGAGAAAAATTAGCTAAAAGGGTAGATACATTTTGAAACATCACCTGAATGTTCGAGGACAAAACTGTAGAACAATACTTCGCAAAGTGGCAAACAAGATCGGCGGTAACGGAGAGGTGCATTGTGGGTAGTGGGAGGTGTCCAAGAGCTTTTTGGTTGCCATGAGCTTAGTAATGTCAGAGTCAGATCTGATGGTTCGGATCCGAACCCATTATACGCAGAAGAAATAAAAAATTAATATCAGAGTCAAGGTTTTCAGAACAATAATTAGAGAAGGTAAGGTAAAAGAATGGGAAGAAGCCAAGATGATATTTGGATTGCAGGCCAGTGATTGTCTGTATGATATCAACCCCTGATAGAGTAGGCAAAGAGGAAGGGTTATGGGGAATCCTAAATGAAACATCTTTGCTAGTTTGAACGTTTACTGAAACAAGAGAAGCTGCTATTACAGAGGGAGAATTAGTAGGGCTTATAAAATATTGTACGATAACTACAGAAATCAGAGGTCATCAGAAAAGATTGTGAACTGTTGATCTAATTTCTCTTCCCAAAGAAACAATGGGAGGACATATGAATGGCTCCCAAATATGCAACAAAATCTAGGAAGATTTAGGATTTTTACCAGGAAGTGTTTTCAGAGATACTTTTATACCCAAAGCAGACTCCAATTAATTTTTTCTCAGATAGAAGGCAAATGCTGGAGGAGTAATGGGGAAGAAACAGTTACCTAGGAGTGTATGCTCTTGGAGGGCAATGAGTTGGCAGGCTTTAAAAAGTCTTTACAGCATTCTGTCAAACATTGGGTGAGCAAATGACTAACAAAGGATTTTTTTTTTTTTTTTGAGCTGGGATACAGGATCTGAATTGCCTAGACACACTAAGACCTTGTTAACTTTAATTATGTTGGCTGCCAAAAAAAGCAGTTACTTGAAAATGGAAATCAAAGTCTAAACCAACTGTATGTGAAGTAGTGAATATTGTAAACAGAGATAAAATAAATGAAGTGGGATCTTTAGAAAAGGGTAGGCTCAAATTACACAGACAAAAATTGACAACTGCATAAAAGAATATGCGTCATGTATAACATTTGTAACATTGAAACTCAAACACGAAAATAGGATGAAACTCAACCATAACTGAACAAGGGTAGTCCAGAAACGACACACACTAGCATGTAGTACAGGAAAAAAAATACTAATTTAGCACTTTCAAAATTCCAATGAAGTCTAGTTAACAGTGAACATATTAACAATGTCTTTCATTTACATGAATTTATGTCTGCCTATGTCTTGTATGCTAATACAAAAAAAGAGAAAATAAGGGAGTGCCTGGACAATAATTCACGAGTTTAGAAAGTCTGCGGTTAAGCAACTCCAGAGCACAAAAACTTTGACCATGAAGACTTTGGTAACAGAATGTAGAAAAGGTCATTGCCAAAGTTAGGGATCTTTTAACAAAAAACAAAAAAAAAATAACCAGAGATCCTGTATTTGAGATATTTCAGAAATTTTATGAAAATATTTATACAGCAGAGCAATATGGAAATAAAGAGCATGAATGGAAATACTTATGGTATATTTATGGAAATATGTATGCCAAGGTTTGAGGTAGGTGAGGCGCAACAATTGACAGTTAAGACAGGAGAAGGATGACATAAAAATGGTGATGTATAAATCAATCTTCAGGAAAGTCTGCAAGAAGAAATAGTATTACTGTGGATGTTTGGAAATTAGGAGGGAAGAAAGTGATTAAAAATAATTAAAAATACTGTTAAAGTTTTCCAGATCTTTAAGGAGAAGCACCAACATCTTGGAAGAAAGCTGAGGTAGTTGTATTACCTAAAGACAGTAAAGACCCACCAGACCCAGACTCAGTATTGACCCATTTGAATTTTAAACCATGGTTAAAGAGTCTGTGAATATATTAGCTAGAACAGCAAAGATGTTACCAAAACTGACGGTTGGAGATCAATGTGGTTTTGTGGAGGGGTGGCAGACATTTGGCGACATTAATAGAATGATTGTGCAGCCAGAATCAGATAAGAAAAAAGACCTCTATTGTTAGTGGTTCTTGACACAGAGAAAGCATTTGACAGAGTAAGGTGGGATTTTATGAGTGGGAAATGGAAGCATATGCATTACCTGATAAAAGAATAAGGTTAATTAGGAGGCTATATGAAGGATTTGAGGCAAGAATTAAAGTGGGAAGATTCCTCTCGTGTTTGAACAGAAGACAAGACAGAAGTGCAGTAGTGTAACTGGCAAAGAAAACAAGGGACTCAGAAATGCAAGGATATAACTGGAATGGTAATCAATAAGCGTTTGCTTTATTTGCAGATGATATTCTGTACCTGATAAATCCAGAAAAGGACATCCACGTGCTGTGGAACATTTACAGAAAGTTTTTTTTTTTTTTTTTTAAACACCTTCATTGAATTACCACTTGTGACCTAGGCAAATTTACATTTACATAAAAGTAATCAAACTGTACTAACATGTTCACGTGTACAAACATTTTTCTTCACACAAATCACTACATCATGTAACCTAATTAACACTGCATAAATTACTCAATTCCCGCCCTTTTTTTAAGCAAGAAACATCTTTATTAAAAAACACACCAACATAATCCTAGATGCAAGCATTTTAAATCACAAACCATGACACTTCCAGCTGCAAACATCCGTATAATCTACCCAATCATTTTCAGTCAAACATTATATAGTTTAAGTCCTGCCTTCTTTGAAACCTCATTCCTTTCCTGTATATACTGTTCCCACAATTCATTTTTCCTATGTAGTTTGCTCCTAACTTTTTTTTAAGATCTTAATTCCAACTGATTTATCTCAGTTACTAAATTCACTACTTCTAGTACAGTTGCTTTAGATTTTGATTTCCATTTTCTATTTTCTAGTAATTGCTTTTTGGCAGCCAGCATAACTAGACAGAGCAAGGCCTTACCATTTCTAGGCAATTTTGATTCTATATCATAGTTCAGAAAAATCATCTCCCTCGTCTCACCAATCTGCCCAACCAGCATCTCCAACAGTGCATCCTGCAGGGAATCCTTAAAGTCCACCAACTCGCCACACTCCCAGAAAATGTGTTCCACACTACCTCTCTCCCCCCTTTCATACCTCCAACATTTGCTGTCTGAGGAAAAATTCTCTTGAGTCTACTTGGGGTATAAAAATATCTATGTAAACATTTCCAAACAAAAATCCTAAATCTTCTACATTTCATTGCATACTTGGGAGACGTACATATATCCTCCCATTGTTTATTTGTGAATTGCCTATCCTCTCTCTCTTCCCAATTCTTTCTAACCTCCTCGGATTCTTCTAGGAATCATGCAACATTTTACATATCCTACTAATTATTCTTTTTTTAATGGCAGCTACTGTTCTAAATTCTACTAAAAACTCTGCCAGTGCTGGTCTTTCATTTAGGACCCCCCATTTCTTTCTCTTTGCCTATACTACAATACCAATCCTTGATAGGGAAGGCAATATCATTTTTCTCTTGCTAGTTATTTGCTCCCAATATTTTGGTCCCTTTGCCAGTTTTCTCCAATTAATTCCAGCCCCCCTTTTCCCTATAGCCTATATCCCTAACTGCAGTCATCCCAATCGGCAGAATATCCTTTCTACATTCTCGTGTTGGCTTAGTTCTTAAGATATTTTCGGCTCCTTTATAGAAATAATATTCTATACGACTATCATTACTCTTCTCAAAGGCCTGGATCCAAAATCCCAATCTCTCCTTGTTTCTTGAACCCCCCCCCCCAGTTTATCATCATCCCTTACCACTTTGAATTACAGTTTTCTGCTTGTGCTATGCATTGAAGCCTTAATTGTGCAGCTCTGAAATACTCCTTCAAATTGGGTAATCCCAATCCGCCCTGTTCTACTTGAAGAATCAGCTCACTTGATTCTTGCAGTATTCCACTCACGGATAAAGTCCCTCAGCTCTTCAAAAACAGAGAAGTTGTGGATAGCAATTAGTAAAGTTTACTGAATTATCACTTGTGACACATTTCCATTTCCATTTATATAGGCACATTTCCATTTCCATTTATATAAAAATAATCAAACTATTAAGCTAAAATTAAACATTCTGCTTCACACATATTGCTATACATCATACAACTTAAGCAACATTACATAAATTAAAAAAGATGCAAGAATTGAGCAAACAAGACATCTTCATTAAACCATCCCTTATGACATATAAGCAATCATACATTTATACAAACTTCACCAACACAATCCTAGCTGCAAGCATTTTACATCACAAGCCATACTGACACACTCCTACTTGCAAACATTCTACTTCACTTACAATCTACCCAATTGTTTTCAAACATTACATAACTCATTTAAATCCTGACTTCTTTTAAACCTCATTCTTCCCCTGTACGTATTGTTCCTGCAATTCCCATTTTCGTATGTAGTTTGCTCCTACCTTTTTCTAAAGATCTCAATTCCAGTTGTTTTCTCTCTGTTACTACATTCACTACTTCTAATCATCCTCCCTTGCCAGTAGCCACTTAGCACTACAAATCTGCCATTATCATATGTTTTATTATCTTAACATTATTGCAGCTCCTCTTGCAATTAATACAAGTATGCCTCTTTTCCTTTGTCCCAGACATTCTGCTGAACAAACATCCTGAAAACCTTTATCAAATTCATCTGTTCGGTTCTTTCCAAGTGTGTATTTTGCAGCACAGCTATTTGCGCTATACATTTTTTAATACAAAAAAGAAAGAATAGTAAACTGTATCTGTGAGGCAACTGACATTTAAAGACATTACAGAAAGCATCACTGTATTAAATTATTATTCCCACCTTTTATGTAGAACACCTTTTTCTTAAATGTCTAGTTCCAGCTTTTGTGTTACATGCGTACACTGGCAGGTTGAACTTCCATATAGTTGCTTCTAGTCATATCCATTTGAGTCTGTCACATCTTACAAAGCTCTGTTTTATTGAAAGCCCTCAAACAAAACACAAATACCCCACTATCCACCAAAAACCCATTAAAAGTAACACATAAAACTATGCACATCTTCAAATATTAAAGTTCTACCCTCCTAATAGGAACAAATGTCACAAACTGACAACCACACTCACATATGCGCGTTAACCTAAAAGAAAGGTTATCCATGCTAAGATGCATGGTGCAGCCTGTGCATCTATGTGATAACTGCTTTTTCACATCTTTATAGCTCTCCCAGCTGGGAAAACTGAATGCTTTCAGAAACCATTATACCCCACCCCCCTCCCCAGCCAATCACTTTGTCTCCACGGAGACATGCGAACCAGACAGTGAATTTCTCTCCAGCAGATTGTTTCCATGGAGACATTAGGGGCAGATACAGAACTTCTATTAAACACACATTTGTTTTCCAGAAAAAAACTCAGAAAATTAAATATTCCTTTTCATTCACCTGCATTCTCTCAAAACTTATCAAATCAATCTAAGGTTCCTAATACAGTCATTCCACATGCAAGAATGAGAAAAAGTACATTACTTTTATTTTTGTCATCCTCTCTTAACCAGGCTTTTTTTAACATTACAATGTCTACGTTTCTTAAAATGGAGCAAAAGACAAAAGGGAGAAAGAAAGGGGAAAAAAGAACAGCAGCACCTATTTACAATCCCCATTACACTGAAACATTACTTTATAGCAAGCAAAGAAAACCATACTCCACAAAAATAGTACTATTAAGAAAAAAGTTATCTTTACTACAGTTAACTCCCCCTACCTTCCCCTCTGTAAAGTATTTTTGAACATTAATGACATGAAGTAGAACACAGTCTTTAGAGTTCCCCACAAGTCCAACAAATTCTGAAAAAGTTCAATACTTCCAGATTTTATTGCTATATCATATTTCACAAGTATAATTACTGCATTATAATCCCACATTAAGTTACTGATTTCATCTCCATCTTCCAAATCCTGCCTATGCTTCATTTCAAACATGCTCTTGATTTTTCTAGGTAATTCTTGAGCTTCCTTCCTCCTCTCCAACATTTTCTGTTTAAACAGTGGAAAATGTTTCACAGGTGCAGTCTTTCTGTTGCCCTTATTACCAGAAGAATAAGAAGCAGAATCCTCCTCTTGTTTCAAAGCTCACTTTGTTAGAAAAAACTTTTATATTTCCTCCTTGGCATGTACTTCATCAAAAATGATTTTAACTCTCCAGTGAAGAATACCTTGAATACAGCTGGGTAAAGCAGCTTTAATCTCACACGTGTCTCAACATTTCCTGAACAGTAGAATGAATTTATTCTGCCTGGCGTACAATGAATAATTAATTCTTCATAAATGTTCTGCCGTCTCCCACTATTACTATTTTGTCCTTCTGTCACAGTTTTCTCAGAATCAACTCCTTCTGCTGGCAGGATTTCATGTTTGCTATTAAAGGTCTAAGTTGCTTTCTCATAGCCAGGTTTGGAGCATACACACAATGCGCCCTTGTAAGTAACAAATCCTGCTGTGGAACACCAGTCCAGTTGCTCATTTGTGCTTTCATAAAATTAATGCAGGTTGTTCCTTCCAGCATCTCTGCTACAGCTGAAAATATCAGGTTTTCCCTACATGCTCTGTCCTCAAATTCAATTTTTTTAAACATCTCTTCCTGAGCAGTCTCATTCACCCAGCCTTTTCCTCATTTCATCCTCTGATTTGTGAAGCTTTATCACTTCATCTGAAAATCTGTTTACAGAGTCTTCCATTTTCGTTCAGTCTTTTGCGGTTTGCGTTTATATACTCCACCAGTGTTTCATTTATTTTAACCAGGTCGGTTTGCAATTGTCATTTCTTCCTGTAGGTTACTAGAAGTCATGTCTGAAGGTTGTACTGCTTTTTGATGAACAGCTGCAGAACTTTCCCCAGTCAGTGTTTCTTCTTTACTTTTCATAGCGGATTTTTCCAGGTGTTCTGTATTTCTTTTTTTTTTCTGGCATCCAGGCAGTACACTTACTAGCCTGAAATTTACCCATAAAAACAAAAGTTTACTGCCCTTCTCAGAGTTTATGTTTTTACACTGGGAGAGCTAAAGTTAAGCAGTTACTCAATGTGCAGCCATCTTGAAAGTTCAGCTATAAAGTCTTTTTCAGACAATAAAATGAATGAATATAAAACAAAGGCTATAACCACAAATTATGTACCCACACAGTAATAGTCATTTACCAGGACACAAGTTGGAAGTATTTAGCAGTATGGATTACATAAGCTTCTGTCACGGCAGCTAAAAATATGAGAGAAAAGACTAAACATAGGAGTACAAAAATTGAGAAATTAGAAGCTATTTTTTATGGATATGGCTAGTAGGATACAAGCAGTGAAAATATTTTAGATCCCTTTAGTTTTTATATATGGTTCAGGTATATTTTTATCAGTCAGAAGAAATGTGGGCAATAACACTGATTTGAAGGAATTTAATCGGGGAAGAGTAGAGGGAATGAGTTAAGTGGGATACTTTGATCCTTCCAACAGAACAAGGTGGTTTAGGAATTCCTGATTTGAACTACACAGTTTAAGCTCATTTTATGTAACACATGCAGAAGATTAGAATTCAAAATAGAAAGGGGGGATGATGAAGCAGGGTGGGGGGTCAAGAAAGACAGTGGGATTTTGGATGCAGATCCTTAAGGAGAATAAGCACCATACATATTCCTCCTCCTTAAAAATAGCTTCAGATGTTATTGCTCTGCCCATCAGCATCTTGATCAATAGATCTCTACTTGAATCTTACGTTCCCAAACTATGGCAAACTGCATATATTCTTCCACTCCACAAGGGTGGCAAAAATAACAATGTCTCCAACTTCCGCCCCATAGCCATCCTCTCCCCTATCTCCAAAATTCTTGAAAAATGTATCCACCTACAGCTCTTACCATTCCTTACCAAATACCAGCTACTCTCCCCTACCCAACACGGCTTCCGCCCAGAACACAGTACTAACTCTGCCCTTTCTCTCCTTCGTACATTCTGTCAATTCAGCCCGTGACTCCGGTAATTTGGTATCTTCTGTCCTGCTGGACCTATCCAAAGCCTTTGATACCATCTCCCATACCCACCTTCTAAATCATCTCTCTAATCTTAACCTTTCCCAAAAAACCCTTTCTTGGTTTTCCAGTTATCTTTCAAACAGATCCCAAGCAGTGAAATGGGGCCAAGCCACGTCCTCTTTCCTTCCTACTAGAGTACCCCAAGGTTCCATACCAGGCCCTTTGCTATTCAATATCTTTATTAACGACTTCCATAAAGTCATTCCTAACTCCAAAATTGTACAATACGCCAACTATTCCACTTTGATTTGCTGCGCCACTAACCTAGCAGAGCTCCAATCTCCGACTCAAAATGCCTTCTCTACCACTGAAAACTGGATGCTCCTAAATCACCTCTCTCAATGCCAATAAAACCAAGATCCTTCTATTCTCCCCCTCTAAATCATCCCCTCTTGATGTAAACTCTCTTCATATTACCAGCCTTAACAACTCTCCAACAGAGATCGTACCCTCTGCCAACCTTCTCGGTGTCACTATTGACAATCAGCTAAAATTTAACGCCCATATCCAGCTAAACATCAAAAAACTCACATAAAACTTGGCCTACTTTACAGAAACAACCACTTTCTCTCTCCTTCCTCTAGACTAACTCTCGCCTCTACCTATCTCCTTCCCTCTCTCATGTATGGCTCTCCCCTGCTCACTAACTTATCTTCCACATTTGCCTCCAACTTTGCTACAACAAAATTTCCAGATTTGCCACCAGTGCCAAATCCTCCTCTCACCATTGCAATTTCCCTTCACTCCTTAAACTGGCTTGAACTACCCAACCTACTAGACTTTCACCAATTAACCACAGTCCACAAATTATTATTCCAACCCTCAAACTGCCCCGCACTATCCAACATACTGCAACCATATTCCCCCCTCAGACCTCTTAGATCTTTTCACCAAAACCTGATCACCATTCATAAACCTAAACACCCAGCTGGCCAGCTTCTCTTATCCTTTACCCTAGCAAAAAAATGGAATGCTCTGCCCTCCTTTCTAAGGACCTGCTACAACCACAACAACTTCAAATCTCAACTTCATTCCTACCTCTACCTAAACAGGAAATGCAACTGCACTCTTCCACCCTTACCTCTCAAACTCTCCTCCCCCTTCACTCCTGGCTAATCTCTCACCTTCCTAACCTCACTCTCAATTACTAATTTGTACTCATAACTAAATATTACTTCTAGCTATTATACTGTATTCTCATTTATCTCTTGAACTAAATTGTATTGATGGTTTACTTCTTGATGAATGAACCATACTGTATCTATTTTTTACTAACTTTGAAAAATGTGTATCTAAATAAACTTTGTTCTGTGGACCTTTTCTCCCCGGGCCTCCACTGAAAATGGACCCCCTAGCCCAGTGGACGTCCCCCGTAATCAAACTGAATAAATAAATATTATATTATATTATATTCATAAAGCAGAAAAAAGTATTCTAAGAACCAAGTCAACATGAGCATGAAGAAAGATTTTGCCAATAGTGATGACTGCAAGCAGGAGTACAAAAAAACAGGCAACAGGGGGCTGTAATTTACTGGAGAAAACTGGCAAAGGAGCCAAGGCAATGGCAGCAAATGACTAGGGGGGAAAGTAAGAACAGGATGAGGCCAAGAAGACATCTGGACTGCAAACTAGAGACTGCCATTCCTACCATGGACTGATACAGTACAGATAAAGAGAAAAGGATAGGGAACTTTTAAGTAAAGATTTTTAGTTGAATTTAGAACAGAAACTGCTTTTAAAAAAGGGATAATTAGAAAGACACATAAAACACTACATAACCAAGAATAAATCAGAAATGGTACTAAAGAATTAGGGAGACAAACTGAAAAAGTTATTTACAAGAGAACAATGGGAGGTGATGTGTGTGGTTTCCAAGTATGCATAAAAGTACAGAAAGTTTAAGATATTTGCTTGAAAGTGTTTGCATAGGTATTTTATAACTCAAACTTCAAATAATGTTTTTGTCAGGTAGGAAACACTGGATGTGTGACTGGGAAGAAAGAGAGGGAACACTATGATGGGAAGCGTAATGAGTCAGCAGTTTTTAAAAATCCTCTAGAGAGTACTCTGTCAGAAGGACTGGGTGAGCAAATGGTTGTAACTAAGGAATTTGTTTTCAGTTGGCACAGAAGTGCTTGATCATAGTGAGGCCTTAGGTTTAATTTACTTGGCTGCCAAAAAAAGCAATTACTAGAAAATTTAAATGAAAGTACAAACCAACTGCATTTGAAGTACCGAATAGTATAAAAGATAAAAGAACTGGAAGGGGTAATATTTAGAAAAGGAATGGGGAAATTTACATATAAATAAATGGAAATTGTAGGAACAATATATGCAGAATAATGTTCAGGAGAAGGAGCGGGGTTTAAGGAAGGCAGAAATTAAGCAACAAATGTGATGTTGGACTGATAATGGTTGTAAAGAAACAAAAAGACATGTGATGTATAATGTACGAAGTAAATGGAAAAAAAAGTCAACATTCTGTTTTTGTTAACTGTTTGTCTATGTCGTAGGTTATTTAATCAATTTAATAAAGGTGTTTAAAAAAAAAAGAGACAAAAATTAAACACAGCAAACTGCCAACATGGTGGGACAAGCTAAAAACTGACAAAGGGAAAAAGCAGGTAAACAATAACTGAAAGTAGGGTTCAATTAAAAAACAATCAAACACACTGAAAATGAAACAGTATGAACACAAAACAGAGCAGGCAATGAACAGGTAGACAAAAAAACATGGGTATAAATTAATAAAGGAATAACGGACAAAACAGTAATGGACAAACACAGATCTGGTACGATTACTGGGGACAACAGACAAGTTAATGAAGTAACAGAAATGTGTTAAATTCAAGTTTAAAGAATGTGCAATTGCACAAGCTGCACATTTGCAATCACACATTACAGCAGCAAGTATTTTTCTTACCTTTATTTTCCACAGCACAGGCGGCTCAATGTTTCTTTATTCACTTATTTTCTGTTTCTTTATTGTTGTGCATTGACAGTGTGACGTCCACTGTCCTTTCCCCACCCTCCAGCAGAAGCACTGCTTTCCTGTTGGCATACTGACATCATGCTAGGGCTGGAAGTGTGCAGTCTTTTTATTTGCAAGGTAGATAAGCATTTTGGTCTGTGTTCTGTCAATGAAATGCATATTTTTCCACTTCAGGTACAGTTAATCATATGCTTGGCGTTTGAGGTGGCAGGAATTCCCAGGAACCTTAACTTTTAGTTATGTACTTACCATAACGATAGATGTATGTGATCCATCTCGCCTACATTCATAACTGATGGGCTCGGAGCAGAGAATCGGCTCAGACTCGGCCGATACACTAGCACAAAGTCTCTCATTGGCTGGGCCAACCCCTTATCCCAGGATGCACCACGCCCAAACCCCCAGATCTTGTTTGCCCCACAACAACTCACCCACATGTGCCAAACCGACTGCACAACAGTGTTTCCTCCAGATCCAACAGATAGGGGGAAGGAGGCGATGCAGAGAATGTAGGCGAGATGGATCACATACATCTATCGTTATGGTAAGTACATAACGAAAAGATGTAATGTGATCCTATCTCGCCTACATTCATAACTGATGGGACAGCGTCCCTAGCACCTAGATCCTGGGAGGCTCACTGGAAAACACTCCTGAGCACTGTGGAGCCAAAGGACGCCCGACCCCTAGAGGCCACGTCCAGTTTGTAATGAGAAATAAATGTATGTGGAGAAGCCCAAGTGGTCGCTGCACATATCTCATCCACAGACAGTCTGGCATGGAAGGCCACTGAAGTTGCCATAGCCCTAGTAGAATGTGCTCTAACTAGAAAGGGAAGGTCCCTTCCTGTTGATGCATAAATAAATGAAACACAATCCCTAATCCACCTAGCGATAGTGGTCTTAGTTACTGCTTTGCCAATCCTGTTATCCGCAAAGGTCACAAACAACTGGTCTGATTTCCTCTGCTGCTGTGTCCTATCCAAGTAAAAAGTACAGTTTTGTACCTACCATAAATGTAGATGTCCGAACTGGATAGCATCTGCAGTCATAACAAGTGGGTTGTCCTGTCGTCAGGCAGCCCTGCAGTCGGCCGGATTCCAAAGTCTGGGTCCGGCTTTGGCTGATGTCGCACTCCACCCGACGTCATCTCTGTTGGTCTTCGGGTATAAAAGCATCAGCCGACGCCATTTTCCTCAGTGTTTCTTGCCCCAGATGCCAGTAGCCCTCTTGCAGGCTAAAAATTTGGATAGATGCCAACGTTTCCAAATAGATAGAGGTAAACACAACAATAAGCATATATGTACATATATACAAACAAATACACCATAAAGACTCCCCCAACAGCTAGCTATTAGGAGGGTAAACACCCTAGGAGTACCACAGAGGGAAGGAGGGAGGGTAATCCTGACTGCAGATGCTATCCAGTTCGGACATCTACATTTATGGTAGGTACAAAACTGTACTATGTCCTTCATGGATGCATCTGCAGTCATAACAAGTGGGTAGAATACCATAGCCAACTAGGGAGGAGGATAAAAGTAGATTATGGTGTGTTTAGGATCCCTTGCAGTACAGCAGTGGCAAACCCTGCTCGGGATCTGGAATATAGAGGCAAATTATAATGCTTGGCAAATGTATGCACGGAGGTCCAAGTAGCCGCCTCAATAATGTCTTTGGTTGCCACTCCTCGTAAGAAGGCTGTGGTAGTGGCTGTTGCCCTTGTAGAATGAGGTCTTATGTTCTGTGGAATTGGTTTTCCATGGAAGGAGTAACAGTATCGTATGCAATTTCCTATCCATTTGGAGATTGTCTGTTTGGAAATAGCTTTTCCTTCCCTTCCTGTTGCATAGGCTACAAAAGTTGGTCAGTCTTTCTGCTATTTTTTGTTCTGTCCAAGTAGTAGCGTAGCTGTCTATGTACATCCAAGGTATGCAGTATTCTTTCCCCTCTGTTTTGTGGGTTGGGAAAGAATGTAGGTAGGTGGATTGCCTGGTTTAAAGACACTCTGGATACCACCTTGGGCATAAATGTAGGATTAGTCCTCATGGACACTCTATCTTGGTGGAAGATTAGGAAGGGTTGCACTGCCATTAAGGCCTGTAGTTCTGAAACCCTCCTTGCTGAAGTAATTGCCAGGAGGAAAGCAGTTTTCCATGACAGGTGTTGTAGGTCTGCTGTTGCTGCTGGTTCAAAGGGTGATAGTGTCAACTTTTCTAGCACAAAGTTTAAATCCCAAGC
Organism: Protopterus annectens; assembly: GCF_019279795.1. NCBI lineage: Eukaryota > Metazoa > Chordata > Ceratodontiformes > Protopteridae > Protopterus > Protopterus annectens. The sequence continues at coordinate 400,306,870 of NC_056739.1, read as the reverse complement.
TGGTAATGGTGGTTTCCTTGGAGGTTTTACATTCTTGATTCCTCTGAGGAACTGCCTGAGCAAAGGGTGCGAAAAAACAGGTGGATCAAAGCTGTATTCTGCTGAAATAGCTGATGCATGTATCTTGATGGAGGAGTAGGACAGGCCTGAATGAAGAAGTTCGCCAGATACTCCAGAATGTTAGGCATATCTATGTTTGACACATCTTTTCCTCTTTCCGTACTCCAAATGACAAACCTTTTCCATTTTCCAGCATAGTTCCTTCTTGTTGAAGGTCTGCGTGCTTCAAGAATAATGTCTTTAACTCTTTGGGAAAGTTCTGGATTAGCTGCTGATATGTGATGTTCCATGCAGTCAGTTGCAGCGTTTTAGGTTTGGATGTATGATGCTGTAGTTGTTCTGAGTTAACATCAAAGGCATCAGGGTATTGGCCACATATTGTTCGAGACATGCTCTTCAGTAGTGGGTACCAGTGTTGTCTTGGCCAGTTTGGAGCTATCAGGATTATCCTTGGACGTTCTTCCTTGATTTTTAGTAGTACCTTGTGTATCAAAGGAAGAGGTGGGAATGCATATGCTGTTAGGCCTTTCCAGTTGAAGGAGAGTGAGTCCACTTTCCATGCTAGTGGGTGGAATGTCCTTGTGCAGAATTTTTGAGCTGGTGATTGAGAGGTGATGCGAATAGGTCTATCTGTGGCATTCCCCATTTCTTCGAGATGGTCCTGAAGATGTCCGGGTGCAGCTTCCATTCGTGGGCATCCGAAGTGGTTCTGCTTAATATGTCTGCTAGAGTATTGTCTTTTCCCCGGTACAAATATTGCCTGTAACTGAATGTTGTAGCTGAGTGCCAGGGTCCACAGCTCCAAGGTCATTCTGCATAGGGGGTATGAATGAGTGCCTCCCTGTTTGTTGATGTACCACATGACTGTGGTGTTGTCTGTCCTTATCATCAACTGGCCCTCTTTGAGAAATGGTTTGAACTTTTGGATTGCCAGTTTTACTGTCAGCATTTCTTTTAGATTGATGTGCAGGTGAAGTTGATCCTGTGTCCACAATCCTTGCACGCATTTGTCCAGCATGTGGGCCCCCATCCTAGGTCTGAAGCGTCTGTTGTGATGGTCTGGCTTGGTTGACATCTGCGAAAGGGTAGGCCTGGGTTTGACTGGCATGCCTGAGCCCACCATAGGAACTCCTGTTTTAAGCATGGAATTAGTGGGATTTCTGTTTCTAGACTGTGTCTGTGTTGGGACCATAAATTCTTTAGGTACCACTGTAGTTTCCTCATATGTAGTCTGGCAAATGGGACCAAGATTATGCATGATGCCATGAAGCCCAAGGCCTGCAGAACTTTTCTTGCTGTTAACTTGTTCAGTTTTGTTAGTGCCAAGAAGTAAAGAGGAAGTTCTTTTGTTTTTCTGTAGTCAGGAATGCCATTTGTTGTACTGTGTCCAATTCGCCCAAGAATGTCCTTGTTTGGGATGGTATCAGCCTTGACTTTTGTAAATTGACTGTGTATCCCAGTCCTTGTAGCAAGTAAATGACCCTTTGTAAATCTGTTGTCAGCTTGCTTTTGTTGTCCCTTGTAGCAGGCAGTCGTCCAGGTATGGGTAAATTTGAATTCCCTGTAGTCTGCAATGGGCGATTACTGATGCCAGGCATTTTGTGAATACTCTGGGCAGTAGATAAGCCAAAGGGCAATGCTGAGAATTGATAGTGCTCTGATCCTGCAAGAAATCTGAGGTATCTTCTGCAGATTGGTCGAATGGGGACGTGCAGGTATGCCTCCTTGAGATCTAGAGTTACCAGCCAAGACTCCTTGCCCAGCATGGGAAGAAGTTGCTGTAGGGTCAGCATTTTGAATTTTGGGACAATGATGTATGTATTTAAGGTGGACAGGTCGAGAATTGGTCTCCAACTTTTTCCTTTCTTGGAACTAGGAATAGTCTGGAGTAGAACCCCTTTCCTTGTTCTGCTGTTGGCACTCTTTCCACAGCTCTCATGTTTGCTAACTCCATTATCTGGCGTAGAGCCTCTGTTTTTGATTTGGAGGTAGATTTGGCATTCCTCTTTTGACTGGTAAAGTGTGGAAGTGAAACCGTAACCTTGATCTATGGTTTGTAAAATCCACTTGTCTTTTGTTATGTAGTGCCAGTTCTTTGAAAATAAGGTTAACTTTCCGCCTAGAGGAGCTGCTATTTGTTCCCTGGTAGGCGGATTTAGGATTAAGTCACTGTGGTTGTGCTGATGTAGTGGCAGTGGCTGTGTCTGTGCCTCTGTTGTTACCTTGCCACTGTCGTCCTCTGTAGGCACCTCCTCTGGATTGGTTTCTGCCTCTGGAACATCTATTCCTGCCCCTTTGAAATTTTGTGGAGTCAGGAAAGGACCAATTTTGGCAGGCCAGTTCCTGCTAAACCTTGGGGTTGAACCTGCAAGAAATCTTTAACAGTTTGAACAGATTTTGCCTTTTCTTCCATTTTCTTCATAACCTGCTGGGCAGGTGTACCAAACAAACTTGTCTTGTCCATAGGAGCATCTAGCAACTTAGCTTTAACATGATCCGTAAAGCTTGTTCCTTTAGCCATGCATGCCTTCTTATCACTGTGCCTGTCATGGCTGATCTAAATGAAGCCTCCAGTGCATCATAGCCACATTTTAAGGAATGGTTGCTAACCTGTTTTATGTTATTTACCATCTCTAATACATATTTCTTATCAAGAGATTCATCAGTGGTTAGTTTCTTAGTTAACTGATCAAGCATAAACTCTTGGTATTGTATCATGTGAAACTGACAGTTTAAAGCTCTAGCTGAGAGAGTAGCTGAAGTGTAGACCTTTTTACCCCATCTGTCTAGTGACCTTGCTTCCCTTTCAGAAGGAATAGGGTTTTTAGCTGTGGTCGCTGCTACTGCCTTGGGACCCTGGGATATAGTTTCTGGGTCTGCAAGAGGGGCCTTGTAAAGGTGGTGATGAGTATCTGGCACCCTGTAAAATCTGTCTGGTTTGGCAGGGGCTGGGGCTAAAGAATCTGGAGCGGAGCAAACATCATTGAAAGCATCATCCACCACAGAGAGAACAGGAGGTATAGCTAAGGGCCTGTGCTGTGGGAGGTGCAGAAAGGTCCTAAGTCTTTTCTGGAGTCTGAAAAATCCTGTTGCTGCCATTGGAACTGTTCTCGCATGGCATGCAAGGTTTCCCCAAAGGAGAATTCTTCTGGTGGGAAGCAGCTGGAATGGATTCTTCAGCATCAGAATCTTCAAAATTGGAGAAGGGAGCCTCAGGCTGGTCAGTTATGTCTGATTCATCAGCAGAATCATCAGAAGACACTGGCTCAGGGGCTCTGCCCTAGGTCTCTTCTCTGGGGCTGAGAGGCCCTGTCTGGGTGAGATTGAGATCCTCTAATTAAAGAAATTAAATCTTCTGCCAAAGAAAGCATTTGAGAACTAGAAGAGGGCCTGGATGTGGGGGGTTTAACAGGCACTGTTTTAGTAGTCTTGGCTGCTTTAGCCCTGGCGAAGGCCTTAATGGACATGGCAGCTAGAGGCCTAGCAGCACCACGTGCTGGGGTAGAGACATCCAAGGGGATGGTGTCTGATAAGTCAACCACCGTAGTGGGTAACATTTCTGAGGTCGATTCAAGAGTTGTAGCAGGGGCCTCAGTTGTAAGAATAGGTTCAGCTGTACTTTGAGCAGTTTTCTTGGTTTCGGCCGAAACCGAGACACTCGCGGTTTGCTTTACCGTGGTTTCGCCGAAACCACGGACCGCGAGTGTCGGTCTTTATCTTTGCGTTTTTTGGGGGTAGTCGGAGGATCCGACGGCATAATGTACGCAAAATCAGAACCGAAAAACTGTTCTGCAAACTCCGACCGACGCCTAAGCGTTCGTCGGTTGAAAGAGGCACAGGCCGAACAGGCTGCTACGTCGTGGGCTGGGCCTAAACAAGGCAGACAGTAAGAGTGGAAATCTTTATGAGGTATTTGTTTCCCACAGGTTAAACAATTGTTAACTTTTTCTGACATCGGCTGAGGCAAGAAAGAGTCCCCAACGGGTACTTAGCTTTAGAAGTCTTCGAAGTAGTATTCGGTAGAAGTAATCTCTGGATCCGACCGACCGGCACTTGCGAACAGCTTCTGCTTCGGGCGCCACGCGGCAAGAAAGACTGAGGAAAATGGCGTCGGCTGATGCTTTTATACCCGAAGACCAACAGAGATGACGTCGGGTGGAGTGCGACATCAGCCGAAGCCGGACCCGGACTTTGGAATCCGGCCGACTGCAGGGCTGCCTGACGACAGGACAACCCACTTGTTATGACTGCAGATGCATCCATGAAGGACATCCTCAGTTGTCTATGCACATCCAACTGATGAAGTCTGTATTCTGCCTTGTTGGAAAATTTCGGAAAGAAAACTAGTAGCTCTATAGACTGCTGCAGAAGACAAAGAGCAGAAGAAACCTTCAGAAGAAATGATGGGTTTAGTCTTAGAGATACTCTATCCTTGTGAAAGATCATATAAGGAGGCTTGACAGAAAGAGCTTGAAGCTCCGAAACCCTTCTGGCTGAAGTAATAGCTACCAAGAGGGCAGTCTTCCAAGATAAGAACTTTTGCTCACAAGTGGCCACCGGCTCGAAGGGATGAGACGTCAAGGCTCCTAAAACTACATTCAAATCCCATGGCAAAACAGGTTGCGACACCGGGGGGGGGGGGCGCAGCAACCAAGCTCCCTTGATAAAGGCCTTACACAACTTATGGACTCATGAGTGAAGGCTCAAAGCCAACATGATAATTGGAAATCGCTGCCAATTGGACTTTAAGCGTGGAGACAGCGGAACCCTGTCTAAAAAGAGTTGCCAAAAAATCTAATACTGCCGACACCGGAGCTGTCAGAGGGTCAAGGTTGTGCCGCTGGGCCCAAATGGCAAACCTTTTCCATTTATTAGAATATATCTCCTTAGTGGAAGCTCTGTGAGAAGAAGACGGAATCCGGACCACCTCAGGCGAAAGGATATGCTGTCTGACTAAGGTCGGAAGTGGAGCAGTCAAGCCGTTAGCTTGAGAGTTCGCAGTGATGGATGGGCCTGACCCGACTGAAGAGTCAGGAGGTCTGTAACTGGGCCCAGAATCCAAGGATCCTGCACTGCATACTTCCGAAGGAAGGGAAACCAAACTTGGCGGGGCCAGTGTGGTGCGATCAAAATCATGCTGCTTCCCAAGCAGATTGCCTTCTGAATCACCTTTGGCAGTAGAGGGACCGGAGGGAAGGCATAGAGCAGACTGGAGGGCCAATTGTGGACTAGAGCGTCCCTGGGTGACTCCCCCGGGGGGGGGGGGGATCAGGGAGAAGAAATTGCTGCACTTCGCATTCCAGGGGCTGGCGAAACATTTGCAGCAGGGGAACCCCCACTTGGAGAAGATCCGAGCCGCTACTTGGTCATTCAGGGACCACTCGTGAGGCATCAGAATAACTCTGCTCAGCCTGCTATCACATTGGACTTCCCCGGAATGTGCGTTGACACTAGAAATCTCTGGGAAGCGATCGCCCAGTTCCACACTCTCATGGCTTCTCTGCAAAGAGGATAAGACCTGGTTCCTCCCTGCTTGTTCAGGTACCATACTACCACCATATTGTCTGAGAAGATTGTGATGGTACCCTTGGGAAGAGAGCTGTGAAGTGCCTGCAACGCTAGAAGCACTGCCCTCATTTCCAGAACATTGATATGTAAGTGGGTTTCGTGATCTTGCCACGTGCCTTGAACCGTCCTGCCCAAACAATGCCCCCCCACACCCTATCTGGGAGGCGTCCGTGGTCACTGTGGCAATGGGGGAGGGGGAGCAGAAGAGTCTCTCCTGCTTCAGGTTGGAGGAGAGGAGCCACCAATGAAGATCTCGCTGGCACATTTCTGTGATGAGAATCGGGTAGGACAATGGCAAATCTTGGTATGACCACTGGGTCGACAGGAGCCATTGAAGAATTTGCATGTGCAATCTTGCCAGAGGGACCAGAAGAATGGAGGCTGCCATTGACCCCAAAAGCTGAAGGACCATCCTGGCTGGGGCTTTCCTTCGGGGTAGTAAGGCTAGGACTTGGTCCTGTAGTATCTTTATCCTCTCTGTTGGAAGGAATGCTCGCATTTCTACAGAGTCTAGCTCTGCGCCTATAAAGGCAACATGCTGTGATGGCAGCAATACAGACTTTTCCCAGTTGAATGTAATTCCTAATAGATGTCCCAACTCGATGGTAGCACTCACGGCTTGAGTAAAAAGATGCCTGGTGGGGGCGGTGAGGAGCCAGTTGTCTAGATACGGAAACACCTGGAATCCCAGACGTCTCAGGTGAGCCGTCACCACTGCCAGACATTTGGTAAACACCCTGGGGGCTGTGGTGAGACCAAAGGGCAGGGCCCAGAACTGGAAGTGACTGGCTCCTAGGCGGAAGCGTAAATGTATCCTGGACGCCTTGTTTATCTTGATGTGATAATAGGCGTCCTTGAGATCGATGGAGCACATCAATACTCCTTTTTCCAGCAATGGGAAAATGGATTGCAACGTGACCATCCGGAACTTGGACTTCTTTACGAAGCGGTTTAGGTGGTCGAGATCCAGAATGGGTCTCAAGTCCCCTGTTCTTTTCGGCACCAAAAATAACCTTGAGTAAGTTCCTAATCTGGTCTGGTCTGTGGGGACTGGCTGGATGATTCCCTTTCCGAGCAGCTTTGCGACCTCTATGGCTGCTTGATCCCGTTGACTGGGTGGCACGTCCGGGATTTTCCTTGCCGGTGGAGGGGGACGGATAAAGGGGATGGTGTAACCTCCGGCGATGATACGAAGCACCCACTGATCCTGAGTGATGGAACCCCAGGCCCTTGGATGCTCTGAGAATCGACCCCCGACTGGCTCCAGAGACGCACAGTCGGGCAGTCCCTTAGGGACGCTGAAAGGAGGAACCACGAAAGGATTTGCGGTCTCCTGAGTTGCGGGGGCCTCCGCCACCTCTAAGGCAACGTCTTCCAGAATAATTCCCCCTCCCTCTGCCACTGGAAGGGGGGGGTCACTTTGATGGGCAGGGAAAGACTTTTGGGACTTTCTGAACCACATCTTTCCTCCCTTCTGAGCCTTGGGATAAGGTCTAGAGGGAAGCGAAAAACGGGCCCCAACGGCAAGTCTTATCCTCCTGCTCACATCTAGTGAGGGTGTCTTTCACCTTGGGTCCAAAGAGAGAGGACCCATCGAATGGAGCGTCGGTGAAGGAAGACTTGAATGCCTCAGCAAAGTGACACAAGTGCATCCAGGCTTGCCTCTTAAGGGCTACGCCCGAACTCGCTGCACTACCCACCCCTTCGGCTGCATACGATATGAGCCTCATGGACGAGTTAATCAAAAGGGTAGACAGCTGGGCATTGACAGACTGCATCAATGCCTCAGGCACGTTACCCGACAGGGCATCTCCCAACTCCTTTATGAGATCCCTTTGGAGCCTCGTAAAGTGACATAAATAATTCAGCGACCGCAGAGTAAAGGTCGCTGAAGTCAGGGTACGCTTCCATTACCTATCCATGTTCCTGGACTCCTTGTTAGGAGGATGGATAGACGTAGATGCCTCTGCCACATCCTGCTGGGTGGCAGACGCCACCACCATAGCATCAACCGGAACTCCCTTGGTTAGAAACTCCTTGCCAGGGGGTGCGGATAAAAACTTGTTGGGGCGAGAAGGAACTGGCTCCACAGAATCAGGGTGTTTCCACACCCTTCGACAAATAAGGTCCAGTAACTCATCGAAGGGTGGAGACACCCAGGAGGCAGAGGGTTGGGCTCCAAGGGCCTTGAGGAAGACAGACTCCTCCGCAAAAGGGGTTTTGGAAGGCCAGTCGCCCCTCTGTCTCAAGATCTCCAGGATATCGGAGAACGAGACATAGTCAGAGGACGACTTAGGGGACCCTTCCGCATCATCAAGGTCGGTGTCCGAGGTGACAGACTCATCTGGGGAGTCTGTGCTTCCTCTTGCACAATTTTTTCCTGGGGGGGCTCTTCAGACACTAACTCTGAAGGCTCCTCAGAAAACAGGGGACCACACAAGGAGGAATCCTCAGCCCTAGGAGCCATGCTGTCCGAAGACAGGGGGGCACCAGAAGCTCTAGTCGCCGTGTCTAGGGAAGGAGTCGCAGATTCAGGTGAAGTCACTAGAGACTTGGCCAGCACGCTCCTCATAGCCTCGAAGGTGGGCCCACCAGAATCTGAGGAGAGGCCCGTCTCAGAGACCATGACCAGTGTCGGGGATCCCCTAGCCGAGGCACCAAGAGGGAGACTCGGGGCCAAAACCAGAAGCCCAGACGAATCCCCCTCGGGCCCGGCTGAGGACACCAGAGAACCGAAACCTCTGGAAAGCATAGAAAGGGTTGGAGCTGAAGTCGGTGCCAACTCTACGAACTCAGACTCCGATGACACTAAGGTTGTCGGAGGAGGAAGAAACGGTATTGAAAGGGCAGTCTCCGGGGCCGACGCAGAAAATAATTTGGATAAGACAGGTGACTGGAGGAGCCTCTGGACCACCCTATCTACATCCGAATCTGAAAGCCTGGAGGACCTGGAGGAAACAGAAGGGGGCCGAGAAACTTTTTCTATCGGCTCCGAGTCAAAGCTAGGAGGCCGGCTCCGAATCGGCTCCTAAAGGATCGGAGCCGAAGCAGACTCGACCAGAACAGAGACCCCTTTTGGCGCCGACTGTTCAGGAGCCGACGAAACCGACCCTAGACAGAAACACTCTCCTGCAGCTCCGAAACCAATGGAGCCGAAGGAGGCCCAGATTTAGATCCTCTATCCTGCGGCTCCGAAATCAGTGGAGTCGAGGAAGGGGACAGAGTACCTGATCTCTCATCCAGAGACTCCAAAACCAGTGGAGCCAAGGAAGGAGACCCAGATTTAGATCCTCTATCCTGCGGCTCCGAGGCCAGTGGAGCCGAGGAAGGGGACACAGATTTAGCTCTTTTTGCAGGCGGCTCCAACGGACTTGTCGGAACCGAAGACTTCTTTTGCTTCGATTTTGAGGAGGGAGAAGCCGCCAAAGTTTCCTCTCGAAGGCTGGCTTGATGAAACCCTTCAGGATAAGCTTATTTTTTCTCTCATGTAGGACACGAGAGGAGAAGGCATGGCAAACACTGCAAGATTCTTGCAAGTGTTTAGCCCCTAGACAATAAACACAGATGGCATGGCCATCTGTCAACAACATCTTGTAATTGTATTTTGAACATTTTTTAAAGCCCGATGGCTTATGTTCCTTTTCTTTGCCAGACATACCAACTGTAACACACTCAACACACAAGCAGGGAAGGGGGGGGGGGAAGAGCTCTAACTTAAACGCTTGATAAGAGTTAGGGCAAAGGCCCTCTAATTCAAATGGGCCTAGCCCGCCAAACAGAAGGAATTACCACAACAATCCAAAAAGACACACACAGTCAACCACAATGGAACTAACAACAAGATAGCTATTAAAATAGCTGTTTGAGTATAAATTTTAAAGCCAACTGCCAAAAAAGCGACCAAAAGGCCAAAATAGAAGGGTACTTAGCCACAGCCAAGTTGAGACCACCTCGTTACTCTAGGAGCAGCAAACGAGATCTGGGAGTTTGGGTGTGGTGCATCCTGGGATAAGTGGTTGACCCAGCCAATGAGAGACTTCGTGCTAGTGTATCGGCCAAGTCGGAGCCAATTCTCGGCTCCGAGCCCATCAGTTATGAATGTAGGCGAGATAGGATCGCATTACATCTTTTTTTTTCTTTTACTTTTTAAGTGTATGTCAGGCACACTAGTAATAGGTGACTCTATAGTTCGGCACACTGACATCCCACTAACTAGGCTGACCAAGGAGAAGGTTACTGTTAGCTGCCTGTTGGGTGCCAGGATCCGCCACATAACACAAGCACTCAGGTAAACTCCAGAACAAGTACAAATACGACTCTGTCATTGTCCATGTTGGCATGAATGACCTGAGCCGTACCTCCCTGGACTACATGAAAAAAAAGACATGAAGAGCTCTCTGATCACATAGCCCAGGCTGGTATGACCCTGACCCCCAAGTAGCATTCTGCCCTCACCAAAAATGATACCACAGTATAAAGAAAAAAATGCTAATTTTCAACAACTGACTAAGCCTTCTGGTGTCATTCAAAGGGGATCCAATGTCCATCAGCCTGGGATGACATGCTTGATAAGCCACGCTGTTTCGCTAGAGACGGCTTGCACCTGTCACCCTTAGGCTTTCGAATACTTGCCAAGGCTCTTGCCACCCCCATAGTGCCTTTTTTAGGCAAGGACAAAAGAGAAATCCACCGCCGTAAATAGCACAACTAACAAAAAACTGAGGGTGCTACTCAGTGCCAGAAGTCTAAACCTCAAAATGCATGCACTCGAGACACTCCACGTATGGAGAAAATAGATATATGTGCAGTAACAGAAACTTGGTTTAAGGCTCCAGAGAGCACCCCAGCTCTACCAGGCTAAAACTCATACCATACATTTCGGCCACAAAACCCGGACCGAAATACAAAAGGTGGGGGCGTATCCATATTCATCAAGAATACCCACACCTGTAGGTTAGTGGCAGAGCACGATGCTTCAGAGATCATCCACGTGCAACTAACAACGGGCAGAACTGCATTTCAAATTGTAGCTCGCTACAGATCACCCACCATGTCCCAGGACCCCCATTCCACATTTCTGGAAACACTGGGAAACAAAGGTCCTACCAAACACCCTGATATTGGGTGATTTACCCAAACATTAAACTGGGAGAACTACTCAAGTACTAACTTGCCCAACATTTCCTAGAATTTATAAACTCAAACGCCATGGATCAACTGGTCAACACCCCCACCACAGGTGACAACTTATTGGACCTGGTCATCACCAACATGGGCGACTGGTGTTCCACACCAAGGTCAACCCCTCGCTGGTTAGATCTGACCATAAACTATTCACTCTGGACACCCATATTCCGCCCCCACCCCCGGTCAAAGAAACCACTGTGAAAAACTTTTCAAAAGCAAACTTCACGTTACTTAAGACCAAGGTGGAACGTTTCAAATCCCCCATGCTAAAGATAATGCTGCCCAAGCTGCAAAAGCCTTTACTAATGCACTCTACGGGCACCTACAAGAATGCATGGATCATGCTATCCCAAGCAAGACCAAGAATCACTCCTCCAAGAAATGGAAACCAGTCTGGTGGACCCCTGCCATAAACAAGCTATACAATAGGAGGAAACTAGTACAGAAAAGAGTAAAATCCCAAGAGAAGACATCCCTGATCAGTATCAGCAAGAAACTATGATTCCCTCATAAAATCATCCAAGGCTAGCTTTGAAAGAAAAATTGCCAAGGACTCCAAAGATAAGCACAAAGCATTCTTTAGCTATGTCAAGAATGTAAGTGGCAATTCCCAGATCTGCTCGGAGTTGGTGCAGTATGGCACAAAATACACTGAACTGACCGATATCACCAACATCCTGGCAGACAGGTTCATTGTAAATTTCACCCCCCCACCCCCAAAAGGGCCCATAACCATACCAGAACAATGTAGTGCGCCCCTGAAATCACAGACACTCGGGTTAAAACAGCCCACTCCAAAACCAAAAACAAAGCATCAATGGGACCAGAAGGTGTCCCAGGCTGCATCCTACATGAGCTCAAAGATGAACTAACCTCTCTCCTAAACATACTGTTCAAACTCAGCCTCTCCACAGGCTATGTGCCCATAGTGTGGTGCACAGCAACAGTTATTCCGCTCCACAAAGGTGGAGCCACAACAGACCCCGGGAACTATCGCCCTATAAGCCTGACTAGCTTGGTCTGCAAGGCTATGGAGAACATCATCATGGATCTCATTAACAGAGACATTGGGAACCTCCAAACACTGGACCCTACCCAGTTCGGCTTTGTTAAGGGCAGACCATACCTCCTAAACCTGGTGGACTTCTTTGAGACCGTTACCAAGGCTACAGATGAGGGAAAAGTGGTCCACACAGCCTACCTAGACCTCGCAAAAGCCTTCAACACCATTCCCCATTCTGGTATTCTAGACAAGCTCACCAGCCTGAACATAAACCCCTACATCACGAGATGGGTTGCCAACTGGCTCACGGACAGAACCCACATGGTAAGAGTTGCGGGAGCTAGGTCTGACTCTAAACCGGTTACAAGTGGCATTCCCCAGGGCTCAGTCCTAGGACCCCTCCTGTTCGGCATATACTTCTCAGAGGTGCAGGCAAGCACAGGAGGACAATGGCTGACCAAGTTCGCAGACTACTTCAAACTAGGGGCTATAATTGACACTCTGGCTGACAGACATCCTCCAAAAGGGTCTCACTGAGACAGATACCTGGTGTCAAAACCACGGCCTCAAGCTAAATGCCAAAAAGTGCACAGTCATCCCCTTTGGAAAAAACAAAGTACCCACAAATTACCACATAGGTGGTAGCTCCCTAAATACGGAAGATGAAATAAGGGATCTGGGGACCCAAATAGATAGTAATCTCTCCTCTGATAATCACATTGCCAAAGTGGTTAGAAAATCCTTCTATGTGGCCCACATAATCACAAAAGGGTTTGCATCCAGATCAAAAGAGGTCATTGTGCCCCTCTACGCACTCATCAGACCCATCATAGAGTACAACGCCCCATTTGAGATGCACCTTACAAGACACCTGCAACAGCTGGAAAGACCACAGACGCACCTCATCAAGAGGATCACTGGCCTCAAACAGATGCCCTATGCAGCTCAAGTGAAGAAACTCCAGCTGTACTCTGTTGCATACCACCTACTCAGATGTGATCTCTGCCTGACATACGAGGCCATGTCCAACCCAGAATTGATGGACATGCTCCACCTAAAGAAAACCATATCCCCTCGAGCCACATGCTCTAGGGATCTAACCCTCACCACAACAATAAATAGGTCATGCTGGAGGGATACATTCCTGTCCCAGAGACTTCCGATGCTCTGGAACAAGATTCCAATCTGAGCTCCTCACTAACACTCTTCAAGAGAAACCTTGACGAGTGGATGGGAAACGGGAAGTTTACCTCAGGGATCACTTCAGTGGCTCTGCTGGACAGAGGTACAGGGAACTAATCTAAGGAGGCGGCGAAAGTCAACACATTCTGGCTAGGCTTATAAATGCCTTTGGGTAGATAGCCTAGTACCTACCTATGAACCTATGGCAGGTATAGTGTTGCACAATCACAAATACTACCATTCCATATACCACCTGCATCCTAAATCTCTCAGTTTTGCCAAATGGCAATATTTGTGACTTAGATTTTCAGAATGTTGAGCATGTTTTGTTGCTGGCAAAATCACTGAGGATTGTAGTTATGTAGAGAAGGAAAAGTTTAAAGCCAGGAACCAAATGAAGGTCATCTATATGATTAGCATGATGACTTAAGTGGGGAACAGGTTAAGAGGAGTTATAAATCATATGTCCTGCTTTATAAAATGAAATGCGCTTCCGAATCCAGTATTCGGAGTCTAGGACCTAAACTGTGACAGCAACCTAGACAGTGACATGGGAAGTTAAAACCGTGTAGCTTTTGCAGATGGAAACAATTTCATGTAATGCAAAATAGCAGACAAAGGTAAAAAACACACACTTGGTTTAACAGTTAACAGATAATCTGAATAACGAAAAAAGCAATGCATTACAACTAACTGCTAAGTTCGATATTTAAAGACTTCCGTTTTTACAACCAGTTTTATTAAAAACAGTATACCAAGCGACTGCCTTCTTACCTGCGACGTTTAAAAGGCGACTTTGGCATGTCTGCTGTAGGAATCATCTGTTCACCTGGTCTTACCCACAATATAGGGCCATCATCACTTTGAGACCTGCACTGCAACTTAAGACTGGAAAGGGTTCCCCAAGGCAGTGTTCTCTACAAAGTACAGTGTACATATTATTAAATACCAATATTATTTTCTAAAAAAGGAAATTTAAAACTGTGCAAGACTGACACTTGCCTTTAAAAATGGTGACTCTTCTAACATATCAAGGAACTCTGGGAAAAAATCTCCAACTTCTTCATCAACTGCTCCAACAAGGCTGATCTGCCGCATTGGGCCTGCTCGGTATGTTCCACAACAATATGTTCGATTAACCTTTGGTTTGAAATGAACAGTGACAAAAGCTTATTACAATTACATTGTCATGCGTATATATGCAATGTACTATTAAAATTATATGATATAAAAACAGATTACTAAAGTAACTGTTTAATAAACACTGAAGTAGACAAAAGTTGTGTCACTTAAATTTTGTCATCTTCGCCTTCATTCTTACATCCCACCCTCCTTCCCCCCCTATCCTTCTGGTTCCTGAAAGACCTAGTCTGTACAAATTTTATCAAAATTCAGAAGTAAAGAAAACAAAATGTATGTACTTACAGTAACACCAGACCTGCATGAAATTCCAGCTTGTTATAAAAAAAAAAAAAAAAAAAAAAAAAAAAAAGTTATGTACTCACCATAATGTTCCATGTGTGTTGCCAATCTTCAACTTCATTCTTCCCAGGTTGGGTCCAGATCCGATCCTCGGATCCATCTCGGCCTTTACATTCAAGCTCGAGGTCTTCTGCCAGCTTGTGTAGCTAAACCCTATCCCAGCATGCACTACAACCTTCCCCAGATCTTGTTTGCTCTTATAGTGAGAGTCATAGAAAAAAAGACCAGGGTCAATAGAAGGTCAGAGATTCAGGTCCTCCAATTGTACAGACTAGGTCTTTCAGGAACCAGAAGGATAGGGGGGGAAGGAGGGTGGGATGTAAGAATGAAGGCGAAGATGGTCAACACACATGGAATGTTACGGTGAGTACAGAACTTCTTTATGTGATGATGTCCTATCTCACCTGCATTCTTACCAGATTGCTAAGCACTTACCTTGGGTGGCTCAAGGGAGAATATTTCTCAGAATTGTGGACCCAAAAGAGGCCCTATTCCTGGAGGCCAAATCAACTTTGTAATGAGTGATAAAGGTATGTGTCTTTGCCCATGTTGCTGCTGCACAAATGGTATCAATTGGTAATCTAGCAAGAAACGCTGAAGAGGTTGCAATGGCTCTTGTGGAGTGGGCTTTAACTCCTCATGGGAGATCCTTATTCGGAGATTTATAGATAAAAGGTATGCAATCTGAAAGTCATTTTGAAAGTGTCACCTTGGAGATGGGAGAACCTTTCTTTGAATTCTCAGCTCTGTGTAAATAAAAATGTAATTGTCTATGCATATCTACCTGATGCAATATACATTCGGCGTTATTCTCATAACTTGGGAAGAAAACTGGCAGCTCTATTGTTTGGTTCAGATTTGACTCTGATGATACTTTGGGTAAAAAGGAAGGATTTGTTCGTAAGGACACCCTGTCCTTATGGAAAAGCAAGTACAGGGGTTTTATAGACCAGGCTTGCAACTCTGACACTCTTCTAGGAGAGCTGATTGCTACTAATAGGATTGTTTTCCAGGTTAAAAATTTGAGTTTGCAATATGATGCTGGTTCAGAGGAGGGGGGGGGGGTTAAATGAGATGACAAAATTTAAGTTCCATGGAGTTGGAGGTTTTTTGATAGTTGTTCTTAACAAGGTACCACTAAAAAAGACTCTGCATAGCCTATGAGACAATGTTTGTGCCTGATTCACCAGGATGGAAATTGGATATTGATGCTAGCCGAACTCTAATGGTAGCTGCAGACGCACCCTCATTGAAAAGTTTTGCTAGGAATTCTAAAATGGAACCAACTGGGGCAAAAAAGGGGTCAGTGTGGTTATTAGAGGTCCATAAGGAGAATCTTTTTCTACTTGCTCTTATATAAGCTTTCTGCCTGAAGCCTTATGAGAAGAAATTAGGATGTGCTTAACTGAAGCTAGATTTGGAATCCTGGCTATAGCTGGAATCTGAGCAGCCAAGCTGTCAGTTTGAGGGTCTGAAGGGATGGGTGGAGCGTTCATGACACGAGTCAGGTCTGGAACCAGGTCTAGAATCCAAGTCTCCTCCTGAAGATGAGGCCATAGGAAGGAGAACCAGATTTGTCGAGGCCAGTACGAGGCAATGATCATCAAGTCCTCTACCAAACAATTGGCTTTCTGAAGTGCTTTGGATATTAAAGGGAAAGGAGGAAAAGTGTAGAGGAGACCACAGGGCAAATCGTGAATAAGTGCATCCCTTGGCGACGCCCCCAGAGGGGATATAAGGGCAAAGTAGCTGCTGTATTTGGCATTCATGGATGTCACAAAAAGGTCGCAGCATGGCTGGCTCCATTTGCGGAAAATCTTTTCCGCTACTTCTTGTTTCAGGGACCACTTGTGGGGAATCAGAATCACTCTGCTAAGTTCGTCCTCTATCACATTGGATTTCCCCGGGATGTGCATTGCTATCAGAAAACGCTGGGAGGCTGCCCACTGCCATACTCACAGGCAGTTTCAACAAAGTGGATAAGATCTGGTTCCTCCTTGTTTATGTACCACGCAACTGATATGTCAGTCTTTACTGCAATAGTTCCCAGTGGAAGAGAGTCCTGGAATGCTTGCAAGCACCACTCCCATCTCTAGGACATTGAAGTGCAAGTGAGCCTCGTGATCCTGCCAGGTACCTTGGACAGTCTTTCCCAGAAAATGCCCCACCCCATCGGAGAGGCATTTGTGGTCATTGTGACCAGTGGTTGGTCAGACCCAGAGTTACATGAGTGGAGTAAAGCCAACAACAAAGGTCCTTCTTGCAAGTCTCTGTTAATATCTTGTGAGACAGTGGTAGGTCTTGCATGGACCACTGAATGGATAGCAAAGCACAGTTGTGTACACTTACTATAAATGTAGATGTTCGAGTGTTATTCACTGTTGCAGTCATTACACTTGGGTTATCCTACTGGCAGGCTACCCTCAGTCGGCCTGAATTTCAAAGTCTAGATCCGGCGTCGGTTGCTGTCACCTCTTCCCTGACGTCAGTGCGCCAGGGGTATAAAAGATGCAGCCAAAGCCATTTTCTTCAGTTTTTCTTGCCCCAGATGTCAGGTGCCCCCAAAAGGGTAGGCTAAAAATGCCAATAAAACAAGCATGCACCAAAATATATAATACCTTCATCTATAAGCAAATACACCACATAGGTTATATAGGTTAGAGAAGAGCAGATAAGTTGCAGCAAAGATATGGGGGATGGTGGGTGGGTAACCTGGACTGCAACAGTGAATACACTCAAACATCTACATTTATGGTAAGTGTACACAAATGTACTAATGTTCTTTGTGTTTCACTGTTGCAGTCATTACACTTGAGTTGAATCCCAAAGCTAAGGTTGGGAGACTGGAGCTAAATAGCATTAGGAGCGGCTATGAGGCCCTGCAGAACTGCAGTGGCAAAACCTGCCCTGGATTTAGAGTAGAGAGGTAAATGATAGTGCTTCGTAAAGGTGTGCACTGAACTCCAGGTAGCAGCCTCTAAATGTCTTTGGTTGGTACTCCCCAGAGGAAGGCTGCTGAAGTGGCTGCTGCTCAGGCTGAATGTGGCCTAATGCCCTTAGGCACTGGCTTGCCATATTGTGAATAGCAGAAACGAATGCAGTGGCCTACCCACTTTGAAATAGTCTGCTTTGAGATAGCCTTTCCTTGTGATCCTGCAGCATATGCCATTAGCAGTTGCTCTGTCTTTCTGAAGGCCTTGGTTCTGTTCAAGTAGAAGCGTAGGGGTCTGTGTATGTCCAAAGAATGCAGAATTCTCTCCCCCTTATTCTGTGGGTTTGGATAAAAAGTAGGCAGATGACTAGTTTGGTTAAGGGCCACACTGGACACTACCTTAGGCATAAATGTCGGGTTTGTCCTCAGAGAAACCCTGTCTGGATACAAAATGATAAAAGGCTACACAGCCATGAGTGCCTGTAACTCTGAGACTCGTCTTGCAGAGGTTATTGCTAGGAGCAGAGCTGTTTTCCAAAATAAAAACTTTATATCAGCTGTAGCAGCTGGCTCAATAGGAGGCAGGGTGAGTTTTTCCAAAACAAAATTGAAGTCCCATGCAGGTATTGGTGATTGCAGGTATAGGAGCCTTAAGTCTTTGGCTCCTCTGAGGTACTGCCTTAACAAGGGATGAGAAAAGATTGGTAGCTCTATTGTAATGAGCCAAAATGGCAGAGGCATGAATTTTAATTGATGAAAAGGATAGGCCTTTGTCCAGCATCTCAGTTAAGTATTGCAAAATCTGAGGAATATCTGGTACAGCTGTGTCAATTCCTTGTGCCTGGTTCCAAGCACAGAATCTCTTCCATTTTCCAGCGTAAGATTTTCTGGTACTAGGCCTTCTGGCCTACAAAATGACATCCATTACAGCTTTAGTGAGAGGCGCGCTTTGTATCACTACATTATCCGCCATGCTGCCAGATTTAAGGTCTTTAATTGGCTGTGCAGGATCTGATTGTTTTGTTGGGATAGTAGATGAGGTATTTGAGGCAAGGTCCAAGCCGGGCATTGAGACAAGCTCCTTAGGATTGGGTACCAGTGCTGGCGGGGCCAGTCTGGGGCAATCAGTATCATCTTTGGCTTCTCTTGTCTGACCTTTAGGAGTACCTTGGGGAGGAGAGGCAGTGGAGGAAAGGCATATACTGCTAAGCTTTTCCAGCTGAAAGATAGGGCATCCACTTTCCATGCTTGTCTGTGATAAGTCCTTGTGCAGAACCTTTTTAGGTGGTAGTTGTGAGGTGAGGCAAATAGATCTATATCCAGGCATCCCCATTTCCTTGTTATCATGCTGAAGACTTGTGGATCCAATTTCCACTCATGGGGATCCATGAGGTTTCTGCTTAGTTCGTCTGCCAGAGTATTTATCTTTTCTGGCAGGAATTGTGCCTGCAGATATACTTGGTAAGTCAATGCTGTCTCCCACAAAGTCATGGCTAGTCTGTAAAGGGGGTAAGAATGAGCGACTCCCTGCTTGTTTATATACCACATGACCGTGGTGTTGTCTGCCTTTATCAGTAGTTGTCCCGGATGAAGTAGGTCCTTGAAGGCTGTCGGGGCATTCTGAACAGCTAGCATCTCTTTTTGATAGATATGTAGATGCATTTGGTTTGCGGACCATGTGCCTTGAATACATCTTCCTGCCATGTGGGCCCCCCAGGCATAATCTGATGCATCCGTTGTTAATGTCTGCCTGGCTGGGGGTAAAGTGAATGGCTGTCCCTTGTTCTGGTGACAAGCCTTCGCCCACCAATGAAACTCCAGTTGCAGGCAGGGAATGAGGGTAATTACTGATGTTCATCGTGTTACCCTGCTGCAGTCATCACACTTGGGTTATCCTGCAGTCAGGCAGTCCCGCAGTCGGCCTGAATTCCAAAGTCTTGGTCCGGCGTCAGTTGTTGCTTCTTCCCTGACGTCAGTGCGCCAGGGGTATACAAGAGGCATCCGACGCCATTTTCTTCAGTCTTTCTTGCCGCGCGGTGCCCGAAGCAGAAGCAGTTCGCAAGTGCCGATTGGCCGACACCTGAGATTTTCGATTCGAATTTCAGTCCGAAGTCTTCAATAAAGCTAAGTACCCCATTGGGGAACATTTTCTTGCCTCAGTCCGATGTCAGAAAAAATTAACAATTGCATTTCTTATGGGAAGCAAATACCTCATAAGGACTTCCATTCCTATTGTATTCCTTGCCTAGGCCCAGACCATGACATCACAAGTTGTCGGTTTTGTGCTAGCTTTAATAAACAAACTATCAAACGCTGTTTTGACGTTGCACGGCATTACTTTGGTAGGAAATTTAATTATATCAGGCAGTCGGAGCAGCCAACGACCGGCATACATAAAAAACGCAAGGATAAGGACAGGCAGTCTAGGAACAAGCCAGACTCTGAGGCCTCTCTGCTGGGCCTGTCGCCGGTTCTCCGGTTTTCAGTGAGGTGCCTACGCAGCCCCTGATGACCGCAGAACTGGAACCCCAGACAGCTGCGGATTCCCAAGCAGAGCCTACTAGGCCGACGGAGCCATCTTCCAACACCGGAGCAGAAGTAGACCCCAGTGCAGTGGAAACACCTTCGGTTGCAGAAGGTGTCTTCAGACAGACTACACTCACCATTAAATCTTATGCTAAGCTTAAAACTCCTTTAAAACCTAAGAAGACTGTACATCAGTCTACAGTTCAAGGTCCCAACAGATGCTTAAGATGGCTGAAGATTTGATTACCCTAATCAGGGGTTCCCATCCCCCTCTTGATAAAAGACCAAGACAAGAGGAGGATTATGCTTCCTCTGACCAGGTTTCAATTTCCTCAGATTTTTCTGAGGAACAGGATTACACTTTTCCACCTTATGAAGACTCTGATGCTGAAGAGACTATTCCCTTAGGATCTCCCCCTGAAGACTACTCCTTTGGGGAAACTTTACATACCATGAGGGAACATTTCCACTGGGAAGGCCAGGATACTCTGATTCTAAGAAAAGGCTCCGAGAGTTGCTTTTACTACCCCAGCACAGACCTCTTGCTATCCCTCCAGTTTTAGATATTGTGGATGATGTTTACTTGGAGTCTAGTTTACATCCAGACTCTCTACCTCCTGCTCCAGCCAAACCAGACAGATACTACAGAGTACCTGACTCACACAAATTCCTTTATAAAAGCCCTGTGGCTGACCCATAAAATTTCCCAGGGTCCTAAGGGAGCTAAAGCTTCTATGGCTAAAAATCCTATGCCCTCTGAAAGGGATTCCAGAGCCCTAGATAGATGGGGAAAGAAAATATACACCTAAGCAACTTTGGCCATGAGAGCATTAAATTGTCAGTTTCACATATTGAAATATCAGCAATTCCTAATGTCTCTAAAACAAAAAATGAGCACACATACTGAACAGTCTGAATTCAAGGAAATGCAGGATCTGTTGCATGCAGCTGAACAGGTGGGCAAACATACTTTACAATGCGGATTTGATTCGTTGGAAGCTTCCTGTAGAGCAGCTGTTACTGGCTCTGTCATACGTAGACATCCTTGGTTAAAAGAACAAACCCTTCCTGATCATGTTAAAGCAAAATTATTGGATGCACCTTTAGAGCAGGATGTTTTATTTGGTGTCAAAGCAAAAGAGGTTTTAAAGAAAATGGAGGATAAGGCAAAGTCTATGCAGACGGTCAAGGATTTTTTGCAGGTACAACCCCCTCGCTTCAGCAGAAATTGGCCAACAAAAAACTGGTCCTTTCCAGCTTCTGACAGATCACAGTGGGGCAAATACAAACGCCCAAGGGGCAGAGGTCAGTCACAAGGCCCTTACAAACCATGCCAATGAGGTACTGCTACCCAGAAAGGAGGAGAAGACAAGCCCCACGCTAGCAGAAGTCAAACACAATGACTCAATCGTCAAACTACCAAGCAAATCTCTCCTGGCAGCTCCCTTGGGAGGAAAATTAGCATTTTTTGCAGTTAACTTTCACATCATCACAAAAGACAAATGGGTCCTAAACATGGTCTTTCAAGGATACAGATTCCACTTTCATACCTTACCAAGGATAAAAGGAATGCCAAACCTGCCACCAAATCAATGGGCAGAGGCACAAAAACAAATTACAGCTTTCATGGACATGAGAGCCATTCAACAGGTACCTACACAGGAGCAAGGACAAGGATTTTACTCAGGACTCTTTCTAGTCCCAAGAAAGGACAAAGCATGGAGACCCATTCTGGATCTTTCAATTCTGAACACCTATCTGCAAGTACCAAAATTCAAGATGCTAACACTACAGCAGCTTCTTCCCATGCTGGGCAAGAATGCTTGGCTAGTAACGTTGGACCTCAAGGAGGCATACCTGCATGTCCCTATCAGACAACATTGCAGAAGATACCTCCGCTTCATTGCAGGTTCAACGCATTATCAATTCTCTGCACTGCCCTTTGGCTTATCTACTGCGCCCAGGGTCTTCACAAAATGCCTGGCACCAGTAATTGCATACTGCAGACAAACAGGAATTCAAATATACCCATACCTGGACGACTGCCTTATTCAAGCAGAAAGCAAGGACATTCTTTTAAAGCATCTGGCATTTGTCAAACACCTTCTAAGTTGTCTAGGGTACACAGTAAACGAAAAGAAAAACTAGTGCCCTCACTAAACATAATATTCCTGGGTGCCAGCTTGAATACAACGGCCCAGATGACTTATCTTACGCCAGACAAGCAACAACAGCTGACTCAATATTTCAAAATAATGGCAACAAAGACCCAACTCCCTGCAAGGAAAAATTCTGCAGGCCTTGGGATTCATGGCATCTTGCATACTACTAATACCATTTGCAAAACTGCATATGAGGAAATTACAATGGTACCTGAAAAGCGTATGGACTCAGCACAGCCACAGCTTGGAAACAATGATACCACTCATTCCCTGCCTTCAACAGGAGTTTCTACAGTGGGCAGAGGCATGTCACCTCAACAAGGGTCAGCCTTTCACCTTACCCACAGCCAGGCAAACTATGACAACAGATGCATTGGACTATGCCTGGGGAGCACACATGGCAGGACAGTGCGTTCAGGGCAAATGGACTACAGATCAGAGGCATCTGCATATTAATCAAAAAGAAATGCTAGCA